>NC_048226.1:15545525-15679534 GCF_002007445.2 Ailuropoda melanoleuca | reverse complement strand
TGTTTTTAAGGGATTCTTGATTTTGAGTAATTCTTAGGAAGAATTTTGCCCCCACTCACAAATAGAAATGAATTCACCTATGTTTTCTTCTACTTGTCTGATTTCAAATTTTTACACTGAGATCTCTGATTTATTTGGATTTCATACTGGTTTACTATGTGAATGAGACCCATTATATCTTTGTATTTATAGCTATCATATGGCTACCCAGTTGTCTCAACATGATTTATTAAAAAAATCTATCTAATTTGATATGATAAGGATTATCATATACTAAATTGTCATAAGCACTTGAGTGTATTTCTAGATTTTCTATTCTGTTCCATTGGACTACCTGTCTATACATGTGCCAGTATTCACTGATTTGATTAAATTGGTTTTATACCCACATTTCCCTTTTTAAGGGTTAAGCTGGCAATTTTTGTTTACTGTTTTCAAGAACTTTGTAACCAGTGGTTTAACTCCAAGAGGAAGACATCTATTGATATTTTTATTGAGATTGTATTAAATTTATAAATTATCTTGGGGGGAGCATTTATTTTCATGACAGTGAGTCTTTTTATCCCAATGCATGATATATTTTTCAATTTGTTTTTAGTAAACTTTTGTGTCTTTGCATATATTTGTTCGAGTTTATCCTGAAGAAATTTATCATTTTTGTTGTTTATAAATATGGCATTTGGTTCCATTATTGTATATAATAATATTTATATTGATTTTCCCAGATAAGCAGTCAACCCAAATAAAGATTGTTTACCTCTCTCTTTCCAATTGTTATGTTTCTAAATGCTTTCACTTACCTAGTTGCATGGGATATATCCTCCAACATCATTTTTATGAAGTCATACAGATGAACAAATTCAATGGAAAATATTACTTATAAGCCCATCAACTGAAGCATTCTTTCTAAATTCTACCCACTCATTCTTTATTTTGAAAATTTGGTAGAATGTTTTTCCTTAACATGCCCTGCAAGTATTTGCAGAATAAACTACCAACAGTACACATTTTAGATTATAGATTGTTTAACATTCTAGAGAGCCTGGCTTGGATCAGTGATAGGCCTATGGTTGAATCTTGATTCTGCTACTCACTAGATCTTTCACGATGGACATAGAATTTATTGGAGCCAGTTTTCACAGGTAGAAAATGGGGTTTCTGCAAAGAAAAGATTAATTTGAATAAATGTGTATGAAATGCCTAGTAAAATATTAACCGCACTCATGTCAATTAATATTAGTTTCTTTCATCCTCCATGAGAGCAAGAACAATGTCTAGCTAATCACAGCATTCTAATAGAACATCTTGGATAGTGTAGGTTTTCAAAATATGTTTCCTGATTAAATTTTTACAGATGGGAAATATCTGCTGAACATGATTGCTTTTATGGTTTTTCTAAGATACACTAGAAACTGGTAAGAAGAGGGAAAAATATTTTGTGTGTGAAAACTTTCTGAATGTTCCCCTTTTTTAGGCAATCACAAACCTAACATCCAAGTATTACACTTGTTTTGCAAATGAGCTAACTCTGACTCAGAAAAATGAAGTTCAACTAGCAAGAGTTAGATCTAGGAATTGAATCCATGACTTTCTTCTACATGTCACTTAATGACCAGTACAGGCGTGTTATTTAATAAAGCTAGGAGTCAAAATCTGTCTATGACTAATGGACAGAGGCTTTCAAAGTGCTTAATATCAAGTGTTGTGTATATTTCAGAAATGAGTACTTATATACACTGTACTTTGAGAATGAATATTGATATAAAATTTCTGAAGGTCATTTTTGCAGTTCCTACCAATAGTTTAAAAATAGTTTAGGTGGGAATGCAAACTGGTCCAGCCACTTTGGAAAACAGTATGGAGATTCCACACTGAGGTTTGCTGGATGGGAGGAGAATGGAGGGGTGGGATAACAGGGTGGTGGACATTAAGGAGGGCACATGATGTAATGAGTGCTGTGTACTATATAAGACTGATGAATCACTGAATTCCACTTCTGAAACTAATAATACACTGTATGTTAATTAATTGAATTTAAATTTAAAAAATTAAAATGAAAAAAAATCTGAAAAAAAAGAAAAAAAAACAGTATGGAGGTTCCTCAAAAAGTTAAAACTAGAGCTAACCTATCACCCAGCAATTGCACTAGTAGGTGTTTACCCAAAAGATACAAAAATACTGATTCAAATGGACACATGCACCCAATGTTTATAGCAGCATTACCTGCAATAGCCAAATTATGAAAGAACCCAAATGTCCATCAACTGATGAATGAATAAAGAGGATGTGGTATATACATATACAATCGAATATTACCAAGCCATCAAAAAGGATGAATTCTTGCCATTTGCAACAACGTGGATGGAACTAGAGCCTATTATGCTGAGTGAAATAAGTCAATCAGAGAAAGACAAATGCTATACAATTTCACTGATTTGTGGAATTTAAGAAACAATACAGGTGAATATAGGAGAAGGAAGGAGAAAAAATAGAAAGGGAGGTAAGCCATAAGAGACCCTTAACTACAGAGAACAAACCGAGGCTTGATGGAGGGAGGTTGGTGGGGGATGGGCTAAATGGGTGATGGGGATTAAGGAGGGCCCTTGGTTTTTTTTTCTCTTTGTTTTAGGGCACTTGTTATGATGAGTACTGGATATTGTGTGTAAGTGATGAATCACTAAATTCTACTTCTTGAAACAGATCTTGCACTATGTATTAACTAACCAGATTTTAAATAAAAACTTGAAAGAAAAAAATAAAATCGAAATAATTTAAACCTAGTAAGCAGACATTATCATATCTAGGAATTTATCCTAAAGAAATAACCAGAAATGTACATGTTGACTGTTCTCCAGTGAGAGCTCCACATCTTCACTTTTTCCTCTGGTATCTGAGCTCCTTAGGGATCTGTCTGTTCTGCGTTCTTGCTTACTCTTCACCCGCAGCCCAAGTGAACTCAGCTTTTTCTTTTTTTCTTTAATGACTTCAAATACCAACCATATGATGGCACCTCTCCAGACCGAATTTCTCCACATTTCCCCTGAAATGAAGATCTGTATTTCCAATTGCTTCATGGACATCCCTATTTGTTTGTCATAAAAGTAATTAAACACAAAACTGGAATCATAAACTGTATAACAGTCTACATCCCCTAGCCAAATGTGTTCCTCTCTTGAGGGCCACAACCAACAAATGGCATCACCTTCCACCCAGCTGCTCAAACAAAACCCTGGATACTGCATTTGACCACTGCTGTTCTTTATTCCTCCACCATCCATCCACATCTGTCCTATTGACTTTGCCTTCTAAATACCAGTGAAATCCATCCACTTCTTTTTGTTCCATCCCTTTGTCACTTCTTTGTCCCAAGCTAATGTCCTGTCTTGCTCAGCATCCTGTGGGATCCCTTTGCTTGTTTTCCCTCCAGTTTTCAGCATCACTTTCTCTTTCTTCTTGCCACACAGTGAAGTTTGGGGCTGGAGAGGGGCTCTTTCTAAAATACAAATGCAATTATGTCAATTTGCTTCATAAAGCTTGCCCATAGATTTCCCCTTAGGATGAGTTTAAACAAACCAGGCATCTTGTCAACCTGCCATTCTTGCCTGCTACCAGCTCAATGCACCATGTTCCTTTTCCATGAGAACACTGTCAGCTCCAGAACAGCCCATACACTCTTTTACCTCTAGGCCTTCTCATGTGGTGTGTTCTTTGCTTGAAATACCACAAGCTCTTCCCTTCCACCTTCTGTCCTTTTGAGAGATTTCTAGTCGTCCTCTATGTTCCATTTAGACATTACTCCCTCCCAGAAGACCTGTGACTCCCAATTCTGAGTACGTGGTCCTGAAACACCTTCTTCATATGCTGTCACATTATGCTTTATCCAAACTCTTTACTTAATTTCCTTTAATGCTATGAGTGTAGTGATTGTATATGCATCATTTATTCCAGTGCCTTGTATGTCACTCCATGCACGATAAACATTCCACCAACATAGCTGAATAGAAGTCCTCCATTACAGTGTCATTTGTAATAGTAAAACATTGAAAAACCTTCTCAAAGATCATACACACTACGGCATGCCCATATGATGAAATCCTGTATGATGATTAAAATTAAGCATCATGTTTTGAAGTATGTTTAAGGACAAGGGATTTTTGTGGAAAAATACAGGTTAAAAGGCAATTTGCAATGTGTTCCCAATTTTATACTGAAAATAGCTAATATTTGAGAGATTGCATTTGCAAACACCGTGCTAAATCTTTTAAATCAATTAACTTGCTTAGTTATTATAAGTACAAAATAAAATGGGTACTATTATTGTCTTCATTATAGAATTGGCAGTCACCCAGGTAGAGAGTGATTGAATAAAAGTAACTTTCTTTATTCATGGATTCAAAACCAGGTTTTGCCTGACTTTTAAGTACACACTTTGAAATTCTAGGAAAAGACAGATGGATAGATAGAGCTTTGTGTGTACGCGCATACACATGTCAAATATAATCTCTTCCTATTGTCCATATTAATTTATGGGGACATAACCTGTTACCAGTTCTCACCTCTGGATGAGAGGAATGTAGGTGACTAATTTTCAAAATAGTTTTCCTCGTACTTTTCCCATAGTGACAATGCATTGTCGCAGGATGCTTCTCTATCATTTGTAGATCAAGAGGGAGCTGCTTGAGGGGCGCCTGGGTAGTGCAGTCGTTAAGCGTCTGCCTTCGGCTCAGGGCGTGATCCCAGCGTTGTGGGATCGAGCCCCACATCGGGCTCCTCCTCTGGGAGCCTGCTTCTTCCTCTCCCACTCCCCTGCTGTGTTCCCTCTCTCACTGGCTGTCTCTCTGTCACATAAATAAATAAAAATCTTAAAAAAAAAAAAAGAAGGAGCTGCTTGGGAAACAAAGATGAGACTCCATTTCCTCTTGCATATTCTCATTTATGGACACATGTGTCAGTCAGTCTTGCATATGTGAGGTACAGTTAACCAAATCATCTGTACAATAGGCCTGTCACAGACAGATGGAATATAGTCATAGGCACATTGTTTCTCTATGGACTGCATTTAGGTTTTGTTCAAATGGCCAGACCCAAATACATATTTCTAAGAATGGAAATTGAGACTCTTTTATTCATTCACAATCACTTGACTAAATATTTTGAACAAAAACCATGCCAAGATCAGGGGGATATAGAGTTGAGAAATGCAAATTTCTGCCCCAGAAAAAAAGAATTCAGAGTAGAGCTGGGAAGAAAGACATATTAGTAGAGGTGAAGGGGGGCAGTGATTGGTCTGAAGGACACATGAACAGCACGACAGGGAGCACAGCTTAAACTTTGGCGTTGGCTCTGTTGGGCCTGGTAGAGACTGAAGTCTCTGTCCTGTATGGAACATCAGCCCTTTCAGAGCACCTTCCATGAGGTTCAGATTTTATTTCAGATGATATTTTCAACATATGGCTCAATTAACATTGGTGTGGATGGCCGCCTTCTCCTCTTCTGGAAATATGCAAATTGACAGCACATTCTTTGCCCTCACTGGTTTGTGTCAGAGTTGGCGTAGAGGTCAGTTTTTACCTGTTCCTCTTTCTTGCCCCTGACCCTCTGGACTTTGTGCAGACTTAATTGTGTCCAGCTGGGTATACTTTGCCCTTTCCCTGAATAGGACAAAGGAATACTTACCCTCACCCATTTTCAAAGGCTTTCCCTTTCCCTTTGGATTTGTGGTTCAACAAACCACATCTTCCTTGACTCAGCTCCCAAATTACCTTAATAGCCTATGGCATCTAAAGGGTGACCTCCATCCTGTCCTGGATTCTCTGGTGCCTTTCAGTCACACCTGCAGTCATTTAAAATAGTGTCACCAAGCTGTGGTCAATTCCTGGCAACAGCTGCTATGCAGCATTCAAATCTTTTATTCCTCACTGGACAGAGCCATGATTTATAATTAAAAGAGTTCTTTGTCCTCCGCTCTCAGATATTAAAAATAAATTGCATCTATATTCTCTTCTTTCTTCCCCCTCCCCCCCGTCTCTCTTTTTCTTTCCATCCCTAACAGCCACATCATGGCATCCAAAGTCCAATGTAAGAGCATCCTTTGACTTCAAAACCTTCAGTTTCGGCCCCACACCTAATAGTCCCAATTGCCATGTCAAAGCTTCAGTTTCTTCACCTGTAAAATAAAGAACAGTTTATGGTTGAGGGAAGAAATAGAAATGGCAAGAGAATGTTGAGTACTAAACACTGTAAATCAAAATAAAGGTAAGGGAATAGAGAGTATGGGTGATTAGTTTCAGATCTAAGGATGAGAAAAGGCTCTCTGAGGATGTAGCACTTGAAAAGGAGGCCAAAAAGAGTGAGCAAGCCATGAAATTATCTGGGGAAAGAACATTCCAGGCACAGAGGAGAACAGATGTGTCCAACTTGGTTCTGGGGAGCTGGCGCGATGTGCTCAAGGGACAGTGAGTAACCAACAGGTATGGCTCAAAGTCCATGAGTAAGGGGGGAGACCTGAGACCATGTCCTACATGGGCTTAGAGCCATGAGGAAGGTTCTGGATTGGGGTATTAAATGCCATTAGAGGATTTTTAGCAGAGGGTGATGGTGACATGATAACAGTTTCATATTAGGACGAACACGGCACTGCGTGGAAAACAGATTGCTGGGAGACAGAAATAGAAGCAGGGAAGCAAGCTTGAAGCTCCTGGAGCCTACCAGAGGGGTGATGACAGCGGCTCGGACTGGGTGTTTGTCATGACGTCCTGGAGCAATTGCATTCAGGAGAGGGGCGTGAAAGAGACGAGTAATCAGAACTAAGGCTTTTGTCCTGAGCATTTGGGTGAAAAAAGTCACCATTTCCTGAGAAAGGTGGGGAGAACTGTTTTATGAGGGTGGAAATCAAGAGGTTGGTATCAGGTAGATGAAGCTTGAAATGATTAACAGATTTCCAAGGGGAGAAAGCTAGATACGTAAGTTCAATTTAAAGATGGGGCTGGAGATCAAAATTTGCAGTCGTTAGTGTATACACCGAATGCTGTGTGGCCGTTTGTAAGGCAGCGACTTAGCACTTGGAGTTGACCATGTGGGGTCGTTGGTGACAGTCGCGTGTTTGAACTGAAGCAATGGGCACAAGCCCCACAGGCTGTGTTCTAGAGAAAATCTGGAGTAGAAACAGCTAGTATAGACAATTACATCGAGGAATTTTGAGACAAAATGGGAGCCACGAAATGATGCCCATCATAAAATGGAAGTTTTCTATGCTAAAAATAGGTGGTATGGAAATACAACTTAATATTAGTAAGTAGAAAATTTGACCACATTTTTTCGGTTGTTCTGATCTGATCACAATGAAATGAAAATATAATATTTATATTTTCCCTGAATTAAAGGAAAAAACCTTGGAAGAAAATACTTCCCAAGTATCAGTGGTGATATTTTAATTTTATGGTGGGATTATGAATGATGTAAAAGTTATTTATTCTTTCCTTTGTTTTTGTACATATACCTTATCATGCTTATACATTGCTTTAAATTTTTATTAAAATGCACACATCTATCTCCCTTTTATTTATTTATTTAAATTTTTAAAAAGATTTTTACTTATTTATTTGAGAGAGAGTGAGAGTGAGAGAGATCTCAGAGGGAGAGGTAAAGCAGACTCACCACTGAGCAGGGAGCCCGATGTGGGGCTCGATCCCGGGACTCTGAAATCATGACCTGAGCCAAAGGCAGATGCTTAACTGACTGAGCCACCCAGGTGTCCCTCTATCTCCCTTTTAATAATTTAAGCATTGTAATTAAATTTAATATGATCAATATTGCCAATCCTGCCTCAAAGTATATTCCAGGCTCCTTCCTCTAACTTGTAGTGTGGGTTTGGAAAGTAATCTCCCTAACCTTTTCCTTATATTGCATAACTATTTAGGTACATTTAGTATCTTAAATATAGTTTTCAGTCCAGAATTTATCACTATGTGTATCTTTCTTTTTCAGTGTGTTTATCTTATATCTGACCAAACTTGTCTTCTCTTTGCTCAGCCCATTTTTTTCATATGCGCTTTACCTTAGATTAATGTTGTGGAATAAACTTACAAATTGATGAAAACTTGACAGGGCTTTATATGTTTGTTTAAAATAATTCCTGAATAACCCTCTTTTCCATTTTGAACTTTCAGTAAATTTTCTTATGGTTCTTTTAGGAGAGTTCTATAAATTGTAGAGTTTCTAGGTCTGAAAAAAAGTCTTTATTGTCTTCTTGCTTCTTAAATTATAGTTTGGTTAGTTGAGCTTAGTATAACATGCTAGGTTCAAAATCATATTTCTCAGAACTTTGATGATGCTACTTGGCATTCTTCTATTCACCATTGCTGATGAGAAATCTGGTGTCAGTCTGATTTTCTTTCCCTTGTAAATAATCATTCTTTTTCTACTGGCATCTTTTAGGAATATTTTTTTATTGGTATTATGCAACTTCATTTCTTGTCTCTCAATGTGAGTTTTCAATTTGTTTTTGATTAAGTTTATCCAGCTCTGTGTACTCATTCAATTTGAAGCCAAACGTCATTTATGCATATATACCTATATGCATATATATGTGCATGTATTTATTATTTAGGTAACAGTTCTGGGATATTTCTTACTATATATTTTTTTTAAATAGTTCTCCTTCATCCTCTCTTTACTCTCTATATAAATGTTTTCAGATGGATGGTAGAAATTTTGTTTCTATCTTTAAAATACTTAGATTTTTAGTTCAACTTTTGTTTTTTTCTTTGTTTTGTGATCTATGAGTGTATCTTACATAACTTTCTATCTTTTCAATTTGCCTTTCAATACTATGTAACTTGCGCTTCAGTATGCATAATTATTTTTACAAGTTAATTTTTGCAAGTATAAAATCATTACAGAACATATTTTTCTTTGCAAAATCTCTATTTTGTTCCTTTTCTTATTACCTGTATTTGTTTCACTGCACACATTTTTTTCTTTCTTTCTCCTAATGACTATCAACTCACCAGCTATTACCTTCTATTTTAAGGTGTTTTTTGTTTGTTGGTTTGGTTGATTTTTGTTCAGGTACTTGCTCTATTACTTTCACTGTCCTGGGTGTAACATTTTCTTCTCTTTGGACTTGCTGTTTCTTTTTCATGTAAATGGCCTGTGTCAAACGTGTGGTGAATCCTGGTTCTGTTCTCATCGTCTGGAAGAGATGCTTCACTGACTTAGTCACCCATGGGCCCCTATTTAATTTAATTTTAAATTCCAGTGTAGCTAACATCCAGGGTTGCATTAGTGTCAGGTGTACAATATAGTGATTTGACAACTCCATGCATCACCCAGTGCTCATCACGGACAAGTGCGCTCCTTAATCCCCATCTCCTATTTCACCCATCCTCCCTTGTGTTCACTATGAGCTCCTCATTGTTTTTCAAATGTACATATTATTAATTTTTGTATGTAGCTTATGAGTTAATTTCATATATCTTGTTCTTATCTTCTTTATTTATTTCACAAATCAACTCTTAGTTTCTTAAAATCATAAAAAGCTGGACATACCCTTGGTGGTAGGCGAGTCTACCATTGAGCCAGTATCCGCAGAATTTATGTGCTTCTGGGATTCTCATGGCCTTTATCTCATGATGCCAACATGGCTGTCTCAATCTATGTATTCCATCTTTCCACCAATATCCTATTAGGTAAGCCTGAAGTGGAACAAACAAGGGTTTTCCTTCGCAGAAACCTTCTCCTACACTTTATTTCATACTTCATTGGCCAGAAATGGCGATGTGTGCACTCCATCAAGAGAAACTGAAAAATGAACATTATCTGCCAAAAAAGAACGAGATTTTCATGATTGGGTCAGGTCAACCTCATCTGTTGGGTCTGGGCAATTACAATCCCAAACTATATTACCAAGTTGTTCTTAAGAAAAAAGGGGGTATGTGGATTTAAGATAAGCAAGTAAATCATCTGCCATATTGTACAGTTTATCGAGTTTATTANATCTAGTTTAGTGATATCCTTGATTTAGAAAATTGATATGGCTTCACTTTTATGATCATAAATAATAACAGAAAAATCTATTTATAAGACTCATTTTGGATCTGTCATTGTGACTTTAAAAAATTTCTTAGTTTTATATAAAAACATTAGTGAAAGGAAAAACTTGAACTAAGGGAGTGTGGTTGTAACGTGGACTCTAAAATTAAAGAAAACCAATTCTAGCCTTAAATCTGCCTCCTTTTCCAATCAGGAGGTACCATGTACCTCAAAACTCTTCCAGAGAAGAAGATATACATTATTTGTGTTTGGGTCAGCTAAGATCAAACTTCTATACCTGGTTTATATGATTCTTTCAATGAGCATCTGTCGACTGAATGAAGTTAGGGAAGAACTTTATGTGCGGATAGCGTAGGCTTTGTTTCAGCTCCAACAACAACAACAACAACAACAACAACAACAACAACAACAATAATGGCATTGCTTTCCAATGGGAGAGATCCAAAGTAAAAGTCTATCATTTTGACAAAATGAGGAGAAAAATGATCTCTGCAGTAAGAAGCAGAATAAAGCAAATTAGAAGATTAAGAAAAAAACTGGTAGGGAATATTTTGTGTAAATATTTAGAAGTTTATAGTCTTAATATTTCCAAACACATACAAATCCTCAGAAATGCCTGAGTAAGTAAATGCGAAAGAGAATAAGGAGACTAATCAAAGGAGAAGAATATAGATAACTAAAATAAAAATAAGATTCACAACTCGTTTAAGATGTGTAACAGAATGTCGAACATTGAAATATGCAATGCAGACAAGGGTATGCTGAAACAGATACACTCACATATTGATGATGTTGTTATAAATTTGTGCAACTGTTAAAAAATCTGTTTGGAATTATGAATCACAAGACTTATATGTTTTGACCCAATGATCTCTTTCTTGTGTACCTGACATGAGAAAATTTGAAATCCAGGTAAAGTTTTGTTCATAAAGGTCAAGTTACAAAATGAGAAGAACCTACACATTGGGATAATATATGTCTGTATATTTATGGAGACTTTTTGAAGGCACAGAAAAATCCTTTTGATAGGCAGTAAGCGAAAAATCCAAATATACAGTTATTTCCAAAGTATCACCTTATCATGTAAAAGACTTTGAGGTCATCTAGCTAGTATGTGGTAGGACCTTAATTCTTGTTTCTTTGTTTCTAATTCAATGTCCACTCCACTCATCAAGATGTTTCTTTCCTTTGTATGAAGTGTGTAATTCACTGCTTGAAGACTTCTGTAGATTTTTGGGGGGGTTGGTGGAATCTGAATTCCCCTTCTGGGTTTCAGTTAAACACTTCTGAATAATCCCAGGAGACTTTTTAGTAGCATAGTTGGGACAGGATTTTCTGTGACAAAAATAACAGAATATGGAATCTGTCTACAGGACTAGGTCTGCATATAAACAGAGAGGAATGCTCTGGATTGGTGCCACAGTGGAATCCATTGAGAAACCATTTTGGCAATCTGGAGAAAAGTAATGTAGTGCAGGTCAGAAACACTTTCTATCACCATGACCTAAACATCTGCGCACTCTATTCTCTCTAAAATTGAGGAAAACTTTTCTTCATCTGGCACTCTGGGTTGGCATGAGTATTAATCATACTTTTTACCTAAAATTTCCTCTTCAAAACAAAAACACCTGTGCATGCAATTAAGTATAAACTTATGAAAGCAATTGTTTCCACTTAATCTTTATGGTCTAATGAGTATTGTATTAGTACATGTCCTCTGGGACTATTAACCCTTGTGTAATATATTAATTCAAGAAAATCTAACAATAATAAGTATTGTTATATGGTCATAAAGTTACAGAAAAATGCTCTGAAGAATCATGAATCAAAGAAGTTTCTGTCATATTATATAAAATAAGGAAAAGATATAAATAACCAGAAATAATTTTTTAAAAATCAAGGCAAGCTAACAAACAACAAGGACAATGAAAAGAGAAACAGACTATTACGTGGAGAGAACAAACTGGTGGGTGCCAAGGGGGAGGTGGGTGGAGGATGGGTGAAATGGGTGAAGGGGATTAAGAGGTACAAACCTCCAATTATAAAATAAATAATTCATGGGGATGAAAAGTACAGCCTAGGGGATATAGTCAATGACGTTGCAATACACTTATCGTGGTGAGCGTTTCATAATGTAAGCAATTGTTGAGTCACTATGTTGTACACCCAAAACTGGTTTAATATTATACGTCAGTTATACTTCAATTAAAAAAAATTAATGTCTCATCCCCACTTCTTTTGAGCCACTGAGAAGAAAAGCCCTTCTTCTGCAGTAGGGCTGGTGGTACAAAACCTCAGCAATCTAGCCCAACAGACTGCTTCCCAACCCCCAAGAAACAACATATACTTCATTGGTCTAGGACCTTGCCCTTGCCCTTGTCCAGAATGCCCATCTTCTTTTTGGCCCATCTTGGCCCATCTTGCCCACATGAGATCCTCCTAACACCTGCTTTGTCCTAGTACAAGGCTGATTCCTCCCTCAAACTTCTAATCACTCCTTGATCATACCTCATAGTACTTAATAAACAGCTCATACTGTGTAGTTGTCTCAAAGTATTATGGTTATTTGTACACACAACTGGTTTTCCCATTAAGAGCAAATTCTTTGGTTGTGTGGACACTGTTCAGGCATCTTTATTACGAGGAATATATTAAATACTCAAGAATGTTTATTTGATGCAAGTGAAGGAAAACACCCAGTTTCTTATATTCTGGTGGGCTTCTCAGTGGGTTTTCTCTCCTATGGTACTGAAATATACTGAATACAAATATTCTAAACTATGGACATGAATATGATCAAGTTTTTTTCCCTGTAGTTAAAGGAGACTTGAAATGGGAATTGACTCAGATTGTGAACCTCTTCAATGTTTGATAGTGGAAAATTATAATTTTTATTTTTCAAAATGTCTAAACACAACAATAAAGATCATTAAAATGAATAATGTTTACATAATGTTAATCTGTATATTTAAATGTGTATGACCTAACAGTGGCACTCAGCATAGGCTGACATGGGAATCACCTGGGAGCTGTATAAGAATACCAATTGGGCCTCACTCCGTTGGTCGCAAAGTATGGTGGGTTAATATGCAGCTGAGGTTGATAACTTCTGCCTTACAATGAAAGAGCTTCCCAATGTCACATGTACAAACCTGGAAACAAGATGGACCTTGGGGAAAAATTAGCTCTCAGCTTCTGGCGAATCCTTAAATCTTTTCATGAGCCATGGAATTGAAGCTGAGAAGTGTATAATCTGCCTCTGAATTAAAACTACAAAAGTAGGGGCGCCTGGGTGGCACAATCGTTAAGCGTCTGCCTTCGGCTCAGGGTGTGATCCCGGCGCTCTGGGATCGAGTCCCACATCGGGCTCCTCTGCTGGGAGCCTGCTTCTTCCTCTCCCACTTCCCCTGGTGTGTTCCCTCTCTCGCTGGCTGTCTCTCTGTCACATAAATAAAAAAAATAAAATCTTTAAAAAAATAAAAAAAATAAAACCACAAAAGCAAAAAAGCAAACCTATAAACCTCTAAAATAAACCTNGCTTCTTCCTCTCCCACTTCCCCTGCTGTGTTCCCTCTCTCGCTGGCTGTCTCTCTGTCACATAAATAAAAAAAATAAAATCTTTAAAAAAATAAAACCACAAAAGCAAAAAAGCAAACCTATAAACCTCTAAAATAAACCTTTTTCTTATTCTCTGCATTAGGGTTATTGGCACACCAGTGGACCTAAAGCACAGAGTTGGAGATCCAACATGGAATCCTCATGCTCGTTATTACAGAAATACGAGAGGCTGTGGTAGCTTACCCCTTTTAGCATAATTTCCTTATGAAATACCTTCTATATTCTTTATGGATGGACTGTAGATAATTATCTGGAAACTCAAACATTAATAATTTCCTATACAGTGATTGAAAAAAAAATCCATTTGAGAAACAGCTTCCTCTCTGCCTGGAGCCAAATATCCAATAGATACTGTAATGAAAAGAAAGCAGAGACGTATCCAGTAAGGATTTAACCAGCAGTGAGTGACCTGTATTTTATTATGGTATGCAGCTGTTTTGATCACACACACACACACACACGCACACGCACACACACAAATAAATCACAATTAAATGACTTTGGGAACAAAGAATTTGAATCAGAACACAATTAGCTTTTCCCAAAAAATCCAAATATGTGTTTTGCTTATATTTGCAACAAGCTGTGATTCCCACGTGAAAGGTATCAATCTATTTCCTCTTCCTGTCAATCACTTATGCCATGCAGGGCGCTGGTATGTTGGGTCATGACCTTCATCCTGGACATGAGCCAAAAGCCACCAGTAATTTGGCTGGTGTAATTATTTAGACTGTTTCTAATAAGCCTAAAAATGCGATGTTAACATTTTTCACATGTTTGTAAGCTTCAAGTTATCCCCAGCATACCATTGTACACTTTTCTGTAGTTACATTGGAAGAAAATATAATTTTTCAATAACTGAGCTTTGACCATTGCTTTTTTTTTGAAAACTACTTTGCCTACAAGACCATAAAGTAGTATCTCTTTAAATCTGTGGTTTTCCCACGACAGGCTGGACTTTTGACAATAACCAAAATCCATTCAACATGAATTTACTGAGCATCTAATGCACGCTAGGTCCTGGGGATCAAAAGAAAAATAAGGCCAAGTCCAGGACACTCAAGTAGATTCACTGGCAAAAATTAAATTGACATTTAATGTGATCAGTAGAGACACACGGTTTGAACCCCAGCTCTACAGATTAGTGAGTATGTGACTTTTGGATGTAAACATTATTATTGAACAGACGGAAATGAGGCACAAAGTTCACACAGCTAGTATGAAGCAGAACTGATACCCCTCTACACCTGGGAAATTTGACCCTAGAGGCTGTATTCCTCACCGTTTTGCCATCCTGGATCTGGAGTCTGAGTTGGTTGCTTGGTTTGAACATAGAGGAATGTCAAATGTCACTTTGAAGAAGTGGGAACATCGAACATGTGTGAATACACACACACACACACACACACACACACACACACACACACACGAGAATTCAGCAGTATCCAAACAGCCCTATGGCCTTAACCTAGGCCAATGATCCCTATCACTTTAGAGAAGGTTATCCTCAAAGGAAGAAAAAAAGAAACTGGTGGTTCTGAATTGTTTCTGCTAGAGCTGGGTCCCCATCACGAACATTCTTCAGCACTGGTCCTCCTGATTGACCTGGAGACCTGTTCCTGGTAATCACATGAGTAAATGTCTTTAGCCAATAACAAGTGGCATATGACTGAGTCCAAATATTATTCAAATTTCATTATTTGCAGTTGAAGGAATTGGATTCACTTAGTTTCAAAAACATTTATTGAATAGAAACTATAAAAATAGCAATCTGGAAAAAAATAGCAATCTGGGTGTAATGATCAATTTGATGTGTCAAGTTGTGTGAGCCACAGGGTGCCCATATGAAATTATTTCTGGGTGTGTCTGTGCAGATTTCTGTAGCTGAGATTAGCAGTTGAATCAGTGGAATTCAGTAAAGTCAACTGCTATACCCAGTGTGGGTGGGCTTCACCAAATCCGTGGAAGGCCTGAGTAGAGCAAAATGGGGAGGAAGGAGGAATTGCCTCCTTTTCCTGCCTCAGTGTTTGGGTGGGCCATTTCATTTCATCTTCTCTAGCTGTTAGACTGGGATTTACACCATTGGCTCCCCTGGTTCTCAGGTCCTTGAACATGGACTTGAAGTACACCACGGCTTTCATGGGTTCCCACCTTGGAAACAACAGATTGTAGGACTTCTCAGCCTCCATATTTTTATGAGCCAATTCTTCATAATAAATGTCTTTCAATATTCTACTGGTTCTGTTTCTCTGGAGAATCCTGACGAATAGATTGAGTATACAAGAGCAAATCTAAAAGGACTCTTGCCCTTTAGCTCCCTCCTTGGGTAGAAGGGGCAAAGGTGTGTGAAGGTACATTGGTTAAGGTGGAAAGTTATGCAAAGGGAGGCTCAGGGGTTAAGTAAAGGCACCTGACAGGGAGATGATGGCAAAAGTCAATTCTCTCAACCATTCATTTAACAGAATGGACATCCTGTTGAAATACAAAGTAGAATATGGCAGAACCAATTACTATCCTCTTTACCTCCTTTTGTAAAATCCTCTAAAAGAATAAAACAGCCAATTAAGAAAAATATATATATATATATGTATATGTACATATATATATATATACATATATATATATATATACTTTCAGGATGAATGTATTTTTTGGTTTATATCCTGTCTCATCCACTTTCTAGCCGTGTTATTTTGAACGCATAGATTACTTAACATCTCTATGGCTGTTTTTCCTTCTTGGGACTGGAGCTATTAGTGATGATATCTAACTCATGGATATATCATGGGGGATAAAGTAGGAAAAAATATAAAGCTTTTGAAGTATAGTACCTAGCCAATAGTGAAAGCTCAATAACTTTTATTTATTGTGCTATGATTAATACTATTGCAGTCAAATGGAAATGCCTTTTGAGGACCTAAAGACAAAAATGGAAAAAAGGCCAGCTATTGGCCCTCTCCCTGAGCAGGCTGAGAAGGGCAAGGCGATTTCTGCATTCTGGTTCCAAAACTTTGAGGAGAAAAAAAAAAGACTCATGCACAAAACTAATGTCTTGAAAGGTAGTCATTTTTGGCCTCTAACCTATACCTTATCTGCCTTATTTATTTCATCCACTGCAAACTCTCAGATATGATTTCTGTAGGGTGACGGTCTGACAGTCTAAGTTCGAAAAACAATCTTTGGGCCTGAACCAAAAATGCAAAATAGCAGAAGGTTGGGACTTGTCCTTGCAGCCACTAGCGCAGAAACTGAAAGCACATTTGACTTAATATTTCAGGTTCGACTGAGAACAGGTACCCGAGGCAATTCAGCTTGCTTGCCTCTTGAGTTGGAATATCCCAAATTTAGCTGCAGAAATGAGCGAGGTGACCTAATTGTGCCTCTGCTTTTCACATGAATTTATCTTCTTGAGTGACAGAACATTGCTCTTTTAGGCAGGGGCCTTCTGTTTAATAATTCAGTAATTAGATACACCACTGTCAGCTGTGACATTCCTAACAGCTTTTCAATGACAACATAGTGCCGGCTTTTGCGGTCCTCCAAGGTCCCTCTCAGATGTCTGTAACAGGAAGGACAGAGGGATGTGAGAGCCTCCTTCAGGTGCGTGCAAATCCAGGTGCAGAGGCGGCTGTGGGTTGACGGCCAATGCCTCTCATTTCCTCTCCTTCAGATCACATTAGCCGGGAGAGCCTAGGCATGGCTTGAGAAAGTGGGAGAGAAGTAAAAATGAAATGCCTCATCCTTCGTGCATTCGGATTCCGCCCGAGACTCTAGCCTAGGGGTCATCCAACGAGCATCACCTCGCTGGAGACAAAGGAAGACAGCTCACCGCGCCATTGTATAAATTCTGCCTCCACAAAAGCATGCGTTTTGTTTTGAGTCTCAAAAATTTTTTTGCAAGTATTTCATAATTTTTTTTTTCCCCAAGAAGAAACCTCCAAAAGAAACAAAGAAAGGTGAAAGGTGCTAACAGCAGCATGCTAATTAGCAACGACGCCCTAGCCACCGTTGCATTAGCTGGCTTAGACACAGTATGTTTCATCTCTTTGTTCATTGGCAGGGACTTCCAGCAGCCTAGTAATTCACTCTCAGACCAGCTTTATCAAGAAGACACTGTGTTTTAGAAACTATAAAAGATCATTTAGGGCAGTAACAAATTACTGCTTTTAATAAAATGCTTTCTTTTTTCACTCAATGGGATACTGTAAAAAAAAAAAGTCTATAGAGAAGTATCTATAGAAAAGGAACATTTCTGTCTTTGAGAAAATAATACTGGGAGAATGATAATGTCGTAGTAGTGACTCATGGTACAAAAGGGGGAGAGAAAAGCTCATTGTCTGACATCTCTCTCTGTTGCTTCCCCGTCAACCTGCCCGATCATTCCTTTATAGACTCCTTCCCAGGTGACTCTTTCTCCAGGCCCCCTCCTTCGTGCTGGGTTCCACAAAGATCAGTGCTTTGCTGCTGACTGATCTCACTTTCCACACTATCCCCAAGATAGTCCGATCTAGGGGTTTCAAAAACGAGACACGTCCCAGAATGATTGCTCATGCAGATTCCTGGCCACCATTCCTAACTTGCAGGGGGAAAATTGCTAGGGGCTGGGCCCAGGAATCTGGGCTTTCATGGCCTTTTTCAGGTGATGCTGGATCTGGGAGTCTAGGTTCCAACATCCTGGAAGTTGGCATCCCGGAAGCTACCCAAAGCCTGGAAAGATCTGTATCTGTTGCCCAGAATGGCTCCCTTCAGCCTGAGGCGAGGCTATCTAACTGTCTGATAGGTGTTTACATCTGGATGTCACTGGGAATTTTCACAGGCAACATGCCCCAAAGCAGTTTTTCCCTTGCTTTCATTGGGTGACTGTTGTATCCAACCTGGAAGACTAGCAACCTAGGTTCCAACTCTCCCTCAACCTCTACATATAGACATCAAAACCTGAGACGTGCCTCTTGGCTCCATTTTCCTCGCCTTGTCCTCGTTTAGGGTCACCTAAAGCTTCTCTTGGACTAGAGGGACAATGACTAGGTCTGAAGCTCCAAACAGGAAGTGAATTACCTGCCATTTCTGATTTTGGCTGCCTCATCATCATACGGGGACTTTTTATTTTCTTGCCTCCATAGACTCTGGACCTAACACCTGGGACAGGGGATTCCTGTTCCCTGAAAGGACTCAAATTTAACACTGAAGCCTTAGACTTGTGCCTTCTTAATTACTCCAAGTTCCTCCCTGCCTAGAAGCTTGTCCTTTTCCATTTATCAGGGACTTCCTCTAGGTTTTGATGGCTTACAGTAAACCTCTGTGATCAGACCCTCATGCTCTGCTAGGGATATGTAGAAGGAATGTTTTTGGAATTTAGAAATCTTTTATTCGCTCAACAAAGCTAGGCTTTTAAGACCATGGACTTAAGGGGAAAAAAAAAGTTAGTGTGAAATTCAAGCTGAGCAATGACTTCTTTGTCCTAGAAGGCATTTGCTGCCCCCCCCCCAACCCTCAAACAATTAATGCCATTGATCCAAAGGGTGAGAAACCTCAGGGCAATGTGATTGACAGGGAAGGAAAAATACATTGTTTTCAATATCACCCGGCCCTCCCCCCCCACCCCTACTTTCTCCCCAGGGCAGACCTTTGCACCTTTGAAAAGCACATTTGTTTCAGGCAAGTGCTCCCCACCCCTCCTCCCGGGAAGGAGGGTGTCAGTTTTCTGTGTGAAGCTGCCCCAGTGAAGGAAAGCTCGTCCACTCTCTGAGGTTGCTTGAATCCCATCTAGGCAGAGCGGACTCCATCTTTAATGACGCAGGGCAGAAGTAAATGCCCTGAAATGAATGTGGGTCCTTGTTACCCAGAGCAGGCAGAAGTAGAATGTTGGGGAAAGTCCTACTGCCCATGCTCAGGAGACACTGGACACACATCCTGTGTGGGTTTGTTTTTGTATGTCTTGCCTTTACCCCTAAGGATTTCACTCCCTACATCCATTCCTGTTGGCTATGGGTAGAGAAGGAAAGTAAAAATTGCAAACAGAGAAAGGAAGACGCAGAGAAGTAGGGGTTAAGGTGAAGCTGGATATTCTTGTTTTTGTTTCATTTTGTTTTGTTCTTTCAAAGAAGCCTTAAGAAAAACAATATTTGGAAAAAAGGAATTCTAACATTATTATGTGTTAAGAAGGGAGCTGAGTCATAGAAAGCTGTCATGGATGGTTGCAAAGTACATCATCGTGAAATCATGATGAGTAGAATGGAGTCCATATAATCTTAGATGCTGAGTTGTTTAAACACTCAAGCTGTTTCTTGTTTCTGACACCATAGTCTCTCTCTCTTTCACTCTCTTTCTTTCATGAACACACACACACACACACACACAAATTTAGGGGGGGGTATAACTTAGCAATTAAGATAAAATAACTTCTAAATGTTTTGTTAAAAATAAATGAAGTCAGGGAGTACCTGGGTGGCTCAGTCGTTAAGCATCTGCCTTAAGCTCAGGTCATGATCCCAGGGTCCTGGAATCGAGCCCCATATCGGGCTCTCATTCCTCTCCCACTCCCCCTACTTGTGTTCCCTCTCTTGCTGGCTCTCTCTCTCTCTGTCAAATAAATAAAATCTTAAAAAAAAAATAAATGAAGTCAGATCCTGTAAATATTTCAGACAATTAATGACGACAAAAGGATATTATCTGGTGTAACTTTGTGTGTTTAAAGAGATTTATAAAATATAACAGATAGGATATATTTTAGACCATCCTAATCCCCCCCCTTTTTTTGAGTTATGTCTTCTGTGTATTCACAGATCTGTATATTCAATCTCAGAGCACTGGGGTCATGTGCAAGAGGCAAAGCCTAACAGCCCAACTTAATGAAAAATAAACTATTTTATTCACAGGGGAGCCACATATGAAATATTTGGAAATAGTTTTAAAATCCCCTTTCCTCAACTATACATGTGGCTTAGACTTGAGAGTTACTCTAGCACAAAATTTTCTTCCTTCTCTCCTCACCTTTTCCCATCCAACATAATTCCCCTTCTCTATATTCCTTGTTCCAACAACTCTCATTATGCTGTGGCTTACAGTCCTACATGCTTTCCTCACCTTTCTCCGGTGATTTTGGTTCTTTGCCTTCTTCAGTCTTTGGATTCTACATTATAAAAATTTAAAGAGTAGAACACTGACAATAACATTCTGTGTCTCATCAAGCTTTCTATAGATCCCTCATGCATACCACACTGCCATGGACAAAACAGACCTTTGACAATGGGGCCAGGAGGGGAGACAGAGAGACAGAAAGCCTAGAGGAAGTGAAAGGAAAAGCTGTGTTAGTTTATGATTTTTGTTCAAACATCTTTGCATGGAAATTTTACAAGAGAAATCTTACACATAACTAGTTTCTCCCTTTTGGATTATTATACATAGTAGCAAAACATTAACATGGACCAAAGTATTTTTAAGTTCATCATGTGGTTAAAAGGATGGTCAAACACAGTTGATTACCAAATAACAGAGAATTGTTAGAAGCCCTATTAAATGCCAGAAAGTTTTATTTTTATCTGGGATCTTTGGCACTTAGTTCAACCAGAGTCTCGTAGGCTAGAACTAAGCAGTTCACTCATGGGGCTGGAATGACGATGGTGGAGAATGAAGTCACCACGTGGTGAACACTTTGGATTAGATCATGGATAGGAAGTTAGAAATGACTCATGTAGGTGAGGGGTAGTGATGAGTTGTCACAAAGACTGGATTCAAGTACAAGGTAACTCAAGATTCAAAGAACAAAGAAAACTCATGGTCGTAGGAAAATAAGGAGCAAAGCCATCTGAGATAAGTTTGATCTTCAGGGGCTCACCTCCCTTTACCATTTAATGTTTGTTTCAGGTATTAATACATGGCACAGCTAGTTTTGCTTCTCTCAACTACTATTACAAATGTAGCAAATAAAAGCATTTTGTATTTCCCTAAATTTTCAGATAGTCTGGTTTTACATTGTTTGTTCTTTATTCTGAGAATTTTTAGAGTAAGGGTGCTTATGGGTGTCATAATCTTAAAAATCAAATTTAAGATTATGTGCAATGGAGAGTTGACAGTGTAAGTGAGAGTTTCTTAACATACTGAGGTGACAGGGAAACACACAGCTGTTAAAATCTTCCATGATTTGAAAATCTTCCAGTAGACCTATGTGCTTTGTCATAAGCTCTTATTGGTTCCCTACATCCATCCGTGTGTATGTATGTGTGTGTGTCTTTTTACTGGCTCCTCAATGGCTTCCTTTTGTACCCATTATTACTTCTGTCATCACTGTGTTTACATAGTGTGGACATGTGACAAGAATATATACACCCTAGCCTCTGTCGAGGTGACAGAAACTCCCGAAGGTCTATACATGAGTGCCATCTTGAGCCTTTTCCTATACAGCCTTATTACCAGTATGTGAGACCCCAGGGTCCATCCCCTCGTAACACTAATTGAGGAGTTTCTGTGTGACAGAAGGCAGGAGAATGGAATGCAATTTAGGGCCCTAAGCAGTATAAAGGATGAATCTATGAGTTCACAAGTCGACTTCTGGAAAATCTTGCTACTAGAGCCATGTTACATCAGAGCCGTAAAACTATTCCACACTAAGTCAAGTAATCCGGATTTGCTAGCCTCACTTTGTTTCTTTCATTCCTTTGCATATACTGCTCCCTCTGTTAGACGTCCTCTTTTACGCCTTCCTTACCTTAGTAGCTTCATTCTGTGACTTATTTCACATGTGATCTTTGTACATGTTCTTCCTTGTGTTCAACAACTGCTTGTTGAATGCTTGGCTCTACCTGTGTGGGGTAAACAGAATAATGCTCCCCCACCCCCAAAGATGTCCACATCCTACTCTGTGGAAGTTGTGACTATGTTATGTTACATTGCAAGAGGGAATTAAGGCAGCAGATGGAATTACCATTGTTAATTAGCTGACCTTAAAATATTATCCTGGATTTTCCAAGTGGGCCCAATGTAATCAGAAGGGCCCCTAAATGGGAAAGTGGGAGACAGGAGAGTATGAGAAAAATTTGATGAGCAGTTCTGGATTCGAAGATGGTAGGGGACCATAACCAAGAAATGAGGGCAGCTTCTAGAAGCTGGAAAGGCAAAGAAACGGATTCTCCCTGTAATCTACCAACACCTTGATTTTGGCCAGTGAGATCTATTCTAGACTTCTGACCTCCAGAATTCTGAGATGATAAATTTGTGTGGTTTGAAGCTATGAAATTTGTGATAATTTGTCACAGCAGTGCTAGGAAACTGATACACTGGGTAAGGAGAAACGCTATCCAAAAGTGTTTACTAGCATGCTTCCTCTGTTAGACTGGGAGCTCCCTAAGGCCAGAAGGCAGGTATCTTTCCCCTCCTCCTCCTCCTCCTCCCCCCCTTTCTTCTTCTTCTTCTTCTCCTCCTTCTTGTTCTTCATCTCTTTCTTCTTCTTCTTTAAAGATTTTATTTATTTGTCAGAGAGAGAGAGAGAGAGAATGCAAGCAAGCACAAGCACTTAGTAACTCTATGGAAATGATCAACTGAAACACAGAACTAACAGCATTTTGTAAAGTGGCAGGATAGCTCAGTACAGAAAAATCTATAGCTTTCCTCTAAGTTATCAGTAAGAATCCAGAACATACTAAAAAAGAAAAGAATGAGTCCACAGCTATTCAAAACACATAAAATTCGTAGAAATAGCCTAAATAGAAAAACTGTAAACATAATTAAACCACAGAACCTTACAAAGATAAAAGAAGCTTTCAATAAATTATATATAAATATTTAAATATGTATATGCATATATTTATATTCCTCCATCCCCTTATTCCTACAATGGCTATAATGACTGGAAACAACAACGAATTCATTTATATAATTAGTGCAATTTCCAACGATGTGCTATATAACTTGCCACAAAATCATTCTAAAGTTAATCTAGAAGAATAGATGAGAATAGGTAAAACTTATTTGAAAAAGTACAGTAATAGAGGCATACTTACTTTATAGTATATTAAAACATAAAGCCACAATAATTAAATTACTAGATACTAGGGAATATACTTACAGAATTATTAAAAAAAATGTTTGTGCCCCTAAAGTAGTTGTCCTTCTCTGTGTGTGTTTCAACCGACAATATAATAGTGAAAACATTTGAAAGATGTGTAAAATGACAAATAACTCAATAAATCATCCTGCAAAAACTGGCAATTTTTTTTCAAAAGTAAGTTAAATATTTGTATTACAGTCATCCATTAAACAATTTTATTAAACTGAAGACTGCTATGAACAATTATGTTACTTAATGTCAGGGTGGAAAAGGAATCACTAAGGTATAAAAGTAAGGGGAAAAGTACAGATAGATAGTACTATATAAAACTTTTATGTTATATAATTCTGAGGAAGATAAAAATGACTAAAATGGGAAACATACTCATGACAAATTAAAAAAGACCAATAACTAATATCATCTATACTTAAGTAATTACTAAAAACCCATGAAGAAATTATTCAACATTTCAATGGAATTTCTAAAAGACATTAACAGAAAATTCACATATAAAGAGCCATAAATATTCACTAAGCAAATATTTAATAATGATATTCCCAACCTAACAGTAAATTAGAAAGAAAACAAGTTAAAAGAATATCACAATATGGGGCATCTGGGTGGCTCAGTCGTTAAGCGGATGCCTTCAGCTCAGGGCGTGATCCTGGAGTCCTGGGATTGAGCCCCGCATAGGGCTCCTCTGCTGGGAGCCTGCTTCTTCCTCTCCCACTCCCCCTGCCTGTGTTCCCTCTCTCGCTGGCCGTCTCTCTCTCTGTCAAATAAATAAATAAAATCTTTAAAAAAAAAAAAAGAATATCACAATATGGTTTTGCTTTCCTAACAAAGGGGCAATATACATAAAGCCTTTCAATACTATTTGGCTCAATTTGATTGTGATAAATTCTGTCATTCTCTGTAGGAAAAAATGTAAATTATCAAAAATATCTTGAAAGCAATTTGTCAGACTATTGTCGTGAGTCAGGAATATATATGAATTGTGATTTAGTAACTCCATTTCTATAAATTTACCTTCCACAGCTAAGCAGCATACATATAAACTTTGTACATAGGATGTTTATTATGGTGTCATTCTTAAAATAGCAAAATATTGTTAGCAACTTACATGTACAGAAGTACAGCCGGTGTTATAGAATAAATAAAATGCATGTTTTGTGGAACATTTTCTGACATAGGAAATTCTCTTAATACAATTTTGAATAAAAAAATCATGATCTCAATTTTATACATAATTTTATGTGTACATATACATGCTTTGAAATATTAGGAGGTACATTAACCCATTAAAAATAACTACCTGTGGTTGATGAGAGAAAAAAAATATTCTTTATCTTTCTCTATTTTCTAAATTTAATGTAGTGTTTCTTCCATTAATTTTATAAGTAAAGCACTCACATATAGTTTTGAAAAGAAAATACAGAAAAAAATTATTTATTATTAATGTCACCTGTTGAGATAATGAATCAAAAATGTTAAATTTTATTTTGGCGCACACTCCCAAAAAGCCAAATGAAGCATCCAGAAATAGATGCCAAAACTAGAATTAAATAGGATAGTAAGGGGATTTATATAGTGAATCTTGCACTATTAATTTGTGGTTCTAGTAAACTTCACTTGCTTATAGGTCTCTGCAACCAACGCAGCTTTTAGGAGTGTTGGGAGACACCAATTGCATAAAGAAACCTTGGATCTCAGTTGACCATACCAAAAAAGCACCTTGATATTTGGGTCAGGGAGCACAGCTGTGAATTGTCACACTGGTTGGATGTCAGTCCAGAAAACTCTTCCCAGAGGAAATCATGGAGGAAAAAGGCAGTGTATGGTGGAAACTTGACAAATATTTTAATATAATGCTTGAATGATAAAAACAAAGAAAAAAAAACCTTCCTAATATTTGGAATTATTTGTTGAACATGTTATTTTAAGAAGCAACGAATCATTTTACGTTTTGACCAACGAACATCTCCCAGTTCTTTTTTAGTTAGCGCTCAAACTCAGCTGAGATGTCAGAAAATGAATTATACTATTCATTTAAGAAATAAGAAACAAGAATGAGAAAAAATAAGACAAAATAAGAAATGGTTTAAAATAAGATATAAAGTCTTTAAATTTAGAAAGAATGAAGAAAAATTCAAATTAAAATTACATCCTGGATATTAGAAAATATGGCGTGTTTCCCTCAAATAGTTATGTAGCATTTTTTTTTCATTGTATTTTAAACTTTCCGATGGGTATTGAACTCTTCAAATGATAGTAAGCATAGAGGGAAAATATAGATAATTGACAATTTGGGGGGAAAACAGAATTTTAGGTTTATGCTTGCTAGCTTCTTTCTTAATAATTAAGTAAGCGATTAATATTTAAAGAAGACAGTACTCTGTCTCTGGAATTTAGAAGTCACAGAGAGAAACTCTACTGAAGAGAAGTAATGTTGGAAACTCTTCACTCCATTGAAGAATATTCCAGAGATTAGGGGCCTATGGACTTTGCTTTTCTCCAAGTTAGCAGGATAATAAAGATGATTTTGCTTTTTGCAGATGTTTAAAGACATAATGCCAAAGACAAATTTTTCACCTGGAACCCTCAAGAAATGTCGCTTCTGTGTCTTGCCAAGAGAGATCTAGCGTTCTCTCTATATAAACATCTGCTGGAAAAATTTTAAAGGGAGGCATTTTAAATAATGATGTTTGTAGCTTGATGCCTTTAATAAGCTAGGAAAACAATGAAAATGAATTTGTGATACATTCCCTCCCAAAACAACTTTTCTTCACTGACATGCATCAGATTGGATGATCAGAAAGTGAAAACTTGAACACTGTGTTGGGTGGAAATGGTTAAAAACATTTCTGTGAACTATCAATCATACCAGAGAGACACTCATAAATCACAGATTCTTTTAACTCCGGAAACTCCACCAGTTCATTGTTATACTCACTTGTTTGTGGCAATTATGCTATGTCTGTATTTACATAATAATTGGATTTTCTATTAAATTAAACCAAAAAACCCTCAAAAGCGAGAGTCAGGGAACCATAAGTTAGCGATACAACCTGAACAATGCAAATTCATTTGTAGTTAGAATGGAAACTTCATCTTGTTCAAACCAATGTAGATGTTTGGGGATAATTCTCTGTAGGAAATGCAAGATATATAGCCAGGCTCTTTAAGGTTCCAAGAAAGAGACACACATGGATTGCCTTTGGTAATAGGTGTTTATTGCAAGGATACACTAGAATGTAATTTAGCCAGAAATGCTGTCTCGTAGCTTCTCCGGGTTTCACTGCTTCGAAGAATCAGAAGTACTGCAGGCATCAGGAAGAGGGAAGACAATTTAGTGTAAAAAACAGCTTAGTGTCTTTTGGATTAAAAACTAAGCTCAAATGATCTGCCTTCTCTACCTTTATTCAACATTTGTACTTCCTGCAAATAACTGATTTGTTCTATAGCTTTGCCACCATCCAAAAAAAGAGTATTCCCATCATTAAGACTTTCGGACCACCTCAGCTCAAGGTACTCATGTACCAGTCTCTTGATGGAAGGTTTGGATTCTCTTGACACATGGAGTTCAAGAAATTAGTGACTGATTCAGTGAAGTTATGGTTTGGGCTTTTATTTTTTAGATGTTAGCAACAGCCATAGTTGAAACAGTTCTCCCGGAGTCTTCTTGCGGCATATTCGATAAGTTAATAATGGATTAAAATGCATAAAGCAAGGATTCAGTGCACATACCTTTAAATGAAGCTCATGGGTGTCACCTGAAGCTAGATTCAGAGACCCATGCTATACTAAAAAACAGTATTAGTAATTAGTACTTCCCAAATAGTGGCATGAAAGCTATTGGACCCTTTCCCCAGCAAAACAGTAATTAAATTTGTGAGAATTATGAGGAAACAATAATTTGTAGTTTATGGAAAGCATCCTAAGGGCATACAGCAAATGGATAAATATTCATTCAAGAAAATCAACTAAAACTCAGTAAGAACAGTGAGAGTCTATGGTGCTGAAGCCTTCACCTGCTCCCTTCACGCTGCTTCCTTCCCGAAGTTTCATTTTAGAGAAGGTCTGCCTGCAGGGGCTCCACTCTGAATCAGTGCAGAAGACGAGGGAGTCCTTGAAAGCTTTCCTCATACTACCTACACAATCATCACTGATACAAAAGGCTTATGTACAGCTCTTAAGCAAACTGCCTCTATGATAACTTATTCTGACCTGAGGCTAGCTCCTAGGAATCCAGCTATAGAACTTCCTGGTAATCTGGAAGACCGTGTGCATGCTCAAGGTCATGCCCTTTCAGAAGAAATCAGAGAGGGTAACTCCAAGCTACTAGCCACTGGCTGAACAGAGGTTAAGTAAGTAAATAAGTAAACAAGTATAAACAACATGAATTGTGATAGCTTCCAAGCCATGATGGTAAAAGGTAAAATTCATCTGACTCAGTGCGTGTAGTGGGTGTAGGTGTAGTCTTTGATGAATAAGTGGTTTATGCAGACCCAGAAGCAAAGGCAGGTGGCAAGATAAAAACAAGGGTTAAAATCCGAGTGGGGATATCAGAAACTTGATACCGTATGGGAAATAAAACAGGCAATGGAAAATGCTATTGAAGAGGTCCATTTGGAGGACTTAGAAAAATATCTCAAGGCAATTATTATAAATATATTCAAAGACTAAAGGAAACCATTCTCCAATAATTAAAGGATGGTATAATGACAATATATTATCAAATAGTATATATAGTAAAGATATAGAAATGCTTTAAAATAGTCAAATGGTAATTCTGGCACTAAAAGTGTAATAATCAAAATAAAAAGTTTACTAGCAGGGCTCAACAGTAAATTGGAGCAGGCAGAAAAAGAGTCAGCAAACTTGAAGACAGATTCAAAAGACATCCTGCCATCGGAAGAACAGAGAGAGGAATGAAAATAACAACAACAAAAATAAGGTCTTTGAAAAATGCAGGACAACAATAAATGCACTCATGTACACACAGTGGAAGTACCAGAAGTGGAGGAAAGAGAGAAAGGGACAGGGAAAATACTCAAATAAATAATGGATGAAAGCTTCCAAAACTTGATAAAGACACTGATTTAAACGTCCAAAAAAGAGCAGTGAACTCTTAGTTGGATAAAAGCAAGGAGCTCCATCAACATCCAGAAACGTAATAGTCAAAATGTTAAAAGTCAAAGATAAAAATAAAAATAAGTAATAAGAGATAAAGGACTCATGTACAAGGAGATCCCACTATGATTAATCCATCAGAAATAATCAGAGGTCAGAAACAGTGGGGTAGTATGTTGAAAGTGGTGAAATTGAAAATGACTGTCAGCCAAGTGTCATATAGCCAACAAAACCATCTTCTAAAAAATGAAGGTAAAGTAAATACTTTAGAGGCCAAATAAAACCCAAGAAACTTTCTCGTGGATGTGCTTTATAAGTACTAAAGAAAGTTCTTCAGACTGAAAGCAGGTAACACCACTCAGTATTTCAAACCCAAGTGGTAAAAACAAAGAGTATTCAAAAGATTAGTATATAGGCAATTACAAAAGACAAGGTAATTGTTCATTTCTTCTCTTTTCTTCTCTTAACTCATTTAAAAAGTAATTAGTAAAGGGAGTTCCTGGGTGGCTCAGTTGGTTGAGCACCCAGCTCTTGATGTCAGCTCAGGTCTTGATCTCAGGGTCCTGATCTCAGGGTTGTGAGATCAAGCCCCACATCTGTTCCATGCTCAGCGAGGAGTCTGCTTGAGATTCTCTCTCTCCCTCAAACTCTCAGTCTTTGCAGATGAGATGATACTCTATGTGGAAAATCCAAAAGACTCCATCCCAAAATTGCTAGAACTCATACAGGAATTCAGTAAAGTGGCAGGATATAAAATCAATGCAGAGAAATCAGTTGCATTTCTATACACAAACTTTGAGACAGAAGACAGAGAAATTAAGGAGTCAATCCCATTTACAATTACACCCCAAACCATAAGATACCTAAGAATAAACCTAAACAAATAAACAAAGGATTTGTACTCTGAAAACCATAGAATGCTCATGAAGGAAATTGAGGAAGACACAAAGAAATGGAAAAATGTTCCATGCTCATGAATTGCAAGAAGAAATATTGTTAAAACATCTATGCTACCTAGAGCAAGCTACACATTCAGTGCAATCCCTATCAAAATACCACCAACTTTTTTCACAGAACTGGAGCAAATAATCCTAAAATTTGTATGGAAGCAGAAAAGGCCCTGAATAGTCAAAGGAATGTTGAAAAAGAAAACCAAAGCTGGTGGTATCACAATTCTGGACTTTAAGCTCTATTACAAAGCTGTAATCATCATGACAGTATGGTACAGGCACAAAAACACAGACATAGATCCATGGAAGAGAATAGAGAACCCAGAAATGGACGCTCAGCTCTACGGTCAACTAATCTTCAGCATAGCAGGAAAGAATATCCAATGGAAAAAAGAGTCTCTTCAACAAATGGTGTTGGGAAAATAGACATATTTCAGATTCAAAGATGTAAACAATCTGAAACAACCTGCAAAATATAACCACGAAAGAGCTGGAATGGCTTTGCTAATATCAGAAAAGATGGGTATCAAACACAAAATGTTACCAGAGATAAAGACAGATATTTTACAACAATAAAGGGATAAATCCATCAGAAGGATATAACAAATATAAACATGTATGAACCTAGTAACAGAGCCCCCAAATACTGGAAGCAATACTGACAGAGTTAAAGGAAAATATAGTCAATTCAAAAATAATACTTGGAGACTTCAATCCCCACTTTCAGTAATAGATACAGCAGTTAAAGTAGGATATCAACAGGAAAATAAAAGGCTTGAACAACAGTATAAGTCAACCAGACTTCACAGAGACCTACACCCAACAAGAGCAATATACACATTCTTTTCAAATGTCCATGGAACATTCTCCAGGATATACAAAATTTTAGGCCATAAAGTAAGCCTCGGTATTTAAAAAAAAAAATCTAAATAAATACAAAAAGAATTTGTTCAACTCACAATAAAAGGAAAATAGAAATTAATAATAGAGGGATATTTGGGAAGTTAATGCATATACGGAAATTAAAGAACACAGCTAATTAACCATTAAGTCAGAGAAAAAAAGTCACAGGGGAATATAGCAAATGCTGTGATATGAACTGGAAACAACACATACCAAAATGAGTAGCGTGTAATTAAAACGGTGTTAAGAGGGACAGTTATAGGGTGCCTGGGTGGCTCAGTGGTTAAGCTTTGGCTCAGGCTGTGATTCCAGAGTCCTGGGATTGAGGTTCACATCAGGCTCCCCACTCACTGGGGAGTCTGCTTTTCCTTCTCCCTCTACCCCTCCCCCTACTCATGCTCCCGTGCTCTCTCTCTCAAGTAAATAAATAAAATGCTTAAAAAAAAAAAAAAGAGGGAAATGTATAGCTATTGATGCCCATAAGAAAAAAGAAAAAGAAGAAAGACCTAAAATGAATAATCTAAACTTCTGCCTAAAGGAAATAGAAAAAGGACAAACTAAACACATAGCAAGTAGAAGGCATAAAATAATAAAAGAAAAAATAAATGAAACAATACCAAAAAAACAATAAAAATAATGAATGTAACCAAATATTAATTCTTGCAAAAGATCAATATGATTGACAAAATGTTAGCTGGAGTGACAAAGGGAAAAACAAAGAGTCAGACTGCTAAATCCAGACATGGCAGAGGGGTCCTTACTGACAGTCTTGCAAATATAAAAATGATTCAAAAAGAATGGTATGAATGATTGTAGGATGACAAATCAGATACATAGATGAAATGGGCAAATGTCTCAAAAGAAACTACTTACTTAAATGGACTCAAAAAGACGTAAGGAACATAAATAAATTATTTTGTGTAAATATATTGAATTTGAAACCAAAAGATCCCCCGAAACCCACACAAAGCCCAGGCCCAGATAAATTCATTGGTGAATCCCACCATACGTTTAAACATGCATTAACACCAATACTTACAAACTTCTCATGAAAACAGGAAAAGAGCAAGCACTGCCCAAAGAATTCTAGGAGGCCAGTATTACTCTGATACCAAAATAAAACAAAGACATCAGAAGAAAATAATTTATAGTTCAATATTTTTTTTACAAATATAGATGTAAAATTCTCAGCAAAACACTAGCAAACTAAATCCAGAAACATATAAAAATGATCATAAATCACTCAACGTAGTGTATATATCATATTAATAGAACAAAAGACAGAAGCTCACAGTTATCAAATTGATGGAGAAACGATCCAACAGACTTTCATAATAAAAAGACTCTACCAATAGGAAGAAAATGGAACTTCCTCACGCTGATAAAAAACTTCTATGACCAGCCTAATTAACGTGAAAATTAATGGTGAAAGACAGAGTGCTTGCCGCCTGAGATCAGGAACAAAACAAGGACACCCACTCTCACCTTTTCCATTCAGTATGTACTGGAGATTCTAGCCAGGGTATCAGGAAAAAAAAAAAAAAAAAAAGAAAAAGAAAAAAAAAGAAAGTAATAAAAGTCATCCATATTAGAAAGGAAGAAGTGTTACTCTATTAACTGATGACACAATCTTGTATATAGAAAAATGTAAGAAATACATCACAGAAATAATACTAGAACTGATAAAGGAGTCCAGCAAGTTTTCAGGAGACACAATTAATATATAAAAATTAATTGTATTTCTATACAGTTGCATTGAACACTGAAAATAAAATTAAGATACAGTGACTTACAGAATAGGTTTATTAGAAAACTATCAGCACACTAATGAAAGTTATGGGTAAATGGGTACCTGGCCTTGCATCGTGTTAAACGAGAAACTCAAGTTTAGGCAGAGTATAGCTATTCTAATATGTTTGAAAAATTTTGTATGTAAATTTGGAAGGTTGGAACCCAAGTGAATCCATATATCTTTTGGGTTAGTCCCTAATTTAGGCTAGGAATTTGGAGAATACGTTGTATTCCATTCCCGAGATATTTAACAGACCTACGTTTTAAAAGACAATTCACACATGCTTAGAGTAGTCTCCGAGTTGGTAAAAAGAACAGATTTGATTACCATGTGGGAATAGAGTGGCGGGATGGTCCTTCTCTTAATGTATAGGAGAATTCTTCATCAGAGTGATTGGTAGGTGGGACAAAGAGCAATTTTTAAGAAATGCAAATCAAGTCACACCCCTCCTCCACGTCCAAACATCCAGGGGCTTCTCTTCACACTTCAGTTAAAGGTGGAACTCCTGAAGGCACATACCACCTGACCCCTGCTTCTGCTGGAGATTCAGCTTTCTTTGTTTTCTGGATCAGTGTGTTCAGCCATATTGGCCTTCTTCCAGTTGCTAGTACTCACCATGCTCATTCTTTCCTTGGGGATTTGCTCTTAGCTCTTCGCACTGCCTAGAGTGTTCTTTGTAAAGACCCTCCCGTGGTTCTCTCACTTCACTGAGGCCCTTGCTTAGACTTGGCTGTCCTCACTAGTTGACCTGAAATAACCCCCACCTCTACTCACTTGGCATGTCCTTGACCTGATTTCCTTTCCTTCAATGGACTTACCACTCCCTGAAATTATATGATGCGTAGCCTTGTGTATCTTGTTATTTGATTACTCATGTTCTCTCTCCCCCACTAGAATGTCATCTCCTTGAAGGTGTGGATTTTTCTATTTTGTTTACTCCTCAGACTTAGTGGAGTCCCAGGTACAAAATCGATACCCAATAAATATTCGATGAAGGGATTAAACTGGGATCGTCCTGCATAGTCTGTTGCATTTGAGTGAAAAATTCAAGAGGTTCACTATTCTTTTTTTGATTTGGCCACTTATGTTTTTAATGAATGGCCTGAAAACCTAGGATCAGTGAGCCTTAGAATGAGAAAATACCTCAGGAACTGAAACAGCCTTGACTGTTGTGTTAAGAAAGTTCCAGAGAAAAGATTCTGGTAAAGGAACAAGAGGTTTCATAATATGAGTTGTACTGCATTTATTATGAAATCAGATCCATTCCATATGTGCATATATGTATATATGCATTTATATATGTTTACATATATGTACACATATGTATTTATAGCTACACACACACACACACACACACACACACACACACACTGAAGACATGCTTAGCCCCCACAGTGGAATTAGGTACATCTGGTCCAAACCAGATTTCCTAACTGTTTAAACTGGTTATTTGACTTCAATAAGACTGAATTGGCTTCTCTTAAAAATAGGGATCAAGCCTAATTCACAGGAATGGTGTGAAGGATAAATGCAATAGTGAATGTTAAGTGCTGGGCACAGTGCCTTGGACAATGGACGCATTCAATAAATAAGAATTCATCATTTTTCCTGCAGAACCTTCTGGGCTTCGATTCTTCTCCCTTTAAATCCTTCTCAGCTTTATAAAACACATGGTCATTGAATTCGAATCTTCCAGAGTCCTGTTTCTTCCCACAGATTTCTCCCAAGTACTACAAATTTACCTGAGATGTGACAGGTACATAAATTTGGTACGTTGGTCCCTCCAAACAAAATAAATAAAAAGAAATGGAATAAATTACGGAAATCCTCATGCAATCTATTTCTGGTAGAAATATTTTATTAGATTTTCGAACAGAATCTAAAAACAATATCAAGTGGAGGAGTCTGTGCTTCCCAGGTAAGTAACCGGGGGAGCATGTGTTGCAATATATTGAGTTTTGCCCAGACGGAAATGCCTTTAGGATGCTGTAGTGATGTAAAGCTTTCAAGTGGACAGAGAAGGGGGCAGAGGTTCTGACAGACAGAGCATGAATTGTGGCCTGCTAGCCAGGATCCAGATGCTAGCCGGGATAGAACTCTAGCCTATAGTCTACGGTGGAAAAAAAAATCAGGAAATTCTTTAAATTTAATATTTATCCTATCATACCGTTTCATTCTGGTTTACTTACAAAAGCCTCAAATGTGTTTAGCCTACCACTTTCAATAGTATAGTCAGAAATTCAAATGATCTGTCATTTTCCTCTTTTCTATAATAAATGGGAAGGAAGGATTTTCAGCCCTTTCCTGGGCCTAACACACCTCCACGGAGGAAAGACAAGACTGTAATTCATCCAGGCTTCAATATGCTGGTGCATCTAGAAGGCATTCTAAAGGTCTCCTGGAGCAGGATTAAAAAAATTAAAAAAATGTCAACTGAAACACTGGCCAGACTTTATCTTGGACAACGATCTACAAAAGTCTTCCCCGGCTGAGAAAATGACTCTCTATATAGAAAGCTTGACTCTTCAGTTTCACGGAATATATTTCCTGTCGTTCCAAGAAATGTTTGTAAATCATATTTTTTTCCTGATTTCTCTATGAATCTGTACGTCTCTGTGTCTCTTCTCTGCTTTTTCTCGCATTACCTCTGCAGACAAACAATACAATTAAAAACCTGTGCTGGAAGCATTTAGCAAGTTGCTAAAATGCACTGTTTTAGAAGCTTACTGGCACCAGAGATCCACCCCTGTTCTTTGGCTTTAGGGTAACTGTCACCCTCATCCCAAAGATGAGTCTTCTCCCAGGGAGGGGGCCGTTTGATTTCTACAGTGAATGCTTGCTTGAGAGATTGAGGGTCCCGAATTCAGTGACGTGTCCGTGAACTGTGCCCTCGCCCCTGCAGGGATTGAGAGATGTACCCTAAAGGGTAATTTCATTAGGGCCTAAAGAGCAGTACTTCAGTATCAGTGGCTGGAGCCTTAACTTTCGCCCCCTTCTTTGTCCCTTTCCCTATGTCTGCGTGCAGGGATGTTTATTTTTTTTGGATCATTTTTTTTTGGCTTCAGATTGAGAAAATGCCTCTCTGGGAGAAATTTCTATAGATTTAATATGTAATCTTTTATGGGCTTTTTGTAAGTAACCCCAAACCCATTCAACAACAACAACAACAACAACACAGTACTTAAAATCGTGTTTTGCACATTTTATAGTCTATAGGAAGCCAAACACCCAGAAGTAATGTCAACATCATTATTTCCGTGGGGAAATATGGTGAGCATTATAAATCCCTGCTTACTTGAAAACATATCAGTAACTACACATTCTTTAAAAAAATTGAGTTTGGGGCGCCTGGGTGGCTCAGTTGGTTAAACATCTGACTCTTGATCTCAGCTCAGGTCATGATCTAGGGGTGGTGAGCTCGAGCCCCCCATTGAGCTCCCCATCGGCTCTTCCCTGGCTGTGGAGTTTGTTTGAGATTCTCTCTCTCCCCGTTTCTCTGCTCACCCCTTCTCCCTCTCTAAAAAAAGTATATGTGTGTGTGTGTGTGTGTGTGTGTATACACACATACATGTATATTTGTTATATATATTTGTTAGAATTAGCATTTTGTAAATATAGTTTTAATATTAGTCCCCATACTAGTTTAAATATTAGTCCCTAAATCTGAACCCCGTAGCCCTATCTCCTCATTTAAGATGGGTTGTACCAAACAGATTTCCATATCATCATGGAACTACCTAAATTTTCTAGTTTATAATAAATTATACATCATCAATGATATGTGTTAAAACAAAAAAATTACTATAAGGTATTAGAAAGTTATACTTTCTCTATACTATATATTTTGTATAGTTTATAATAAATTCTAGTTTATAATAAATTATACATCATCAATGATATGTGTTAAAACAAAAAAAATTACTATAAGGTATTAGAATGTTATACTTTATACTATATATTTTGTATAGGTTATTTTTAAATAGAGGGGTGCGGGACAGACGGAGGAGAAAAATGAAAAAAAAATTTTTCCTTTTCCTCTTCCTTCAAACTGAGGAGAAAAATGCTGAGAAGAAAAACAGCTTTTCCAGAAAGCTTTAGTACAGTGATCTCTAAACAATGTGATTATCTTTTTAACTTGGTGGTACCTTGAATAGTGGGCCCTGGACTCTAAATGGAGCCACTACACTTTATACATTAATATTTTCTAATAAGCAGGCTGAAAAAGAAATCAAGGGAGAAACTACAACATGAAAGTTACCAGGGGAGAAAAAAAATCATGTCCCAATCTCTCCAAATGTATTGATATTCTTCAGACTGATATTACATGCTTAGTTCCAGAAATTCTCCATTTCCATTATTGCTGGAAAAGCCATCTAAAAAGCACTTGAAGTTGATGATGTATGTTGTTTACTCTCTTGAAAAAACATCCTCTCCAAATAGGGGGAAAGGTTAGAAATGATTTGTACTGCATTGATCAATTTATCCGAGTTGTCTTTCGACGGATTGTATTAATGGAACTTCATTTTCTTTTATTCAGTTGACGGCCAATTTTTTGTTGTCTCTTAAAAAGATCAATGAACATGTCTCGCCATCTTTTCACAAAACAAGATGATTTTCCCCTTAAACTTTAAAAAAGACTTTATTATTTTGTTGTAATAGATTTTTGTCTCCTTCTTTTGCTTTCAATCCCCTGCAGTGAGTTTTCTAATGCCTGCCTTTTCTTTTATACCTCTTTGTAGTTTCGACTTCAATACCTTGAATTTCACTTCTTTTCCCCGTCATTCTGGGTGCCACAGATATCTTCAGGGACGGCAGCTTCTCCATGTTTTGAGCTGCGCTGGGAGGACAGGCTGATGCCTGTTCACCATGCAATGTAAAATGCTAACGAAAACGAGCTCCTGCAAGAAGAAGAATGGATTTTGATTGGGGCACAATGCGCCACATCTTTCATATTCTTTAAAAATGAAAACTTTCTGCTTTTACCAAGGCCAGGTGGGAATAGTTGATTATCTTTCTGTGCAAGGAGGGTAGGGGCCTAGTACCCCTCATTTGCCATTTCTTGACATTTAGAGTATGTTTCTATGAATGTAAATGCATCTTCCTGGCTGGTAGAAACATTCTTTTTTGTTTGTTTTGTTTTTATCGCAAGGGAAAATATGAAAAGTCAAAAGACAGTAAAACTTAATTTATCTACATGGCTTTTCCCAGCAGATGCCGATCCTTGGTTCCATCTACTCCTCTTCTGCCCTCTTATAATTACCCCCACAATCCCATCTTGGGCTAACACATTGCCAGCCGCCTGGCATTTGTAAAGAGTAGCCATGCCTGGAGAGAATTGGCACATTCAGAAGGTTTTTTTGTTTTTTTTTTCCCCAGAGACCTTGAATAGCTGTGGAAGCCATGAGATATATACTAACTTCTTCCAACCACCCTCCAAAAAATTAATAAGTGCAGGATGGGTGACCTCAACATTTTTTCAATACACATATGAAACACAGGTAGTATAAATGTCTACGTCTTGAATACAGTATTTCACTGCTTCATTTTTATCGACTCAAAAACTTCCTTAAAACAGATTTCACGGAGGAAAAACAGTATTGGGACTTTCATGCATAGATTTCTTTACAAAGTCATGACAGCAAAACAGAGTAAAATCCTGATTCTTTAAATTGAGAGTCTGTTCCCAAACCATCGCTTACAGGGGAATAAACCAGTCCGGATTACGATTAATCCTAAATCATCCCTCGCATTCTTGATCCCATGGCCTGCAGAGGAGGACAAGTGGGTATTTGGACTGACCAATAGGGAGGGAGAAGGGCAGAGAGTTGTTTTTGTTTGTTTGTTTGTTTGTTTGTTGATTATCACATTATCACTCAAGCAGGACATCTGGGCATAATCCTGCATTCCCCCTTCTTATTTAAGCCACATGTATAATCCATCACCAAATCTCCTGGTTTCTCTTCCCTAAGCATCTCATATCCATCACCTCTCCTCTTCCCTTTGCCATTTTCCAAGTTCAGGCTTGCATCATTCCTCACCTGGATGCCTGGGCTAACCTCCCAACTTGTCTCATTTCCTCCAGCTTGGCCCTGGGAGTGATCCCGCATACTTGGCCACAATAAGCTTTCCGAACTGCAAATCTGATCCTGCCCTTGCATTCCTCAGACTGCTGGACAGTCCCCGTTAGCTGTAGGATGGAGCTTACAAGGTGACCATTTCTCTTCTGGGCCTGTCTGGCCCTCTCTCCAGTTCCTCTCACATGCACATGACCCCGCAGAGGTAGGAAATGTCTGCAGCTCCTTCATTCATCCTGACATTTTACTCCTCTGAACTTTGACATGTGCTGTTCCCATGGCCAACAATGCCCTTTCTCTCTTTCTCATAGAGCAATTTCCTACCAATTCTCAAAAGTAAAACAACATAAGCAAAAATGATGGAGCCATCGAGCATAAAACACAATCTGTAATAAAATACTGTTTTCTTAGAGGTCCCAGCTAGACTCCTGAGTGCAATGAGGTGCTCCTTTTCTAGGCTTTGAGGGAAACCTCCAATGGCTCTTCGCAGAATTGGCCACAGTTCTCTGATGACTGATTTAGTTGATACTGGAAGCTCCCAGTGTTGCGTTAGCTTTGATTCCCTCGTGAGAATAGGCACATAGAAGACCCTCAATAAATATTTTTGAATGTTAAATGAGGGATTTATTCTACACATCTGCCCTTAACAGGCTCTTCTGGTTGGAAATCACAGACACAACCCAAAACTAATGCAGTACTAAAGGGGCGTTACCTATGAGAAAATCTGGTCATCATGGAACCCAAAGGCATGAATTAGCTAGTCTATGAATTAGCTAACCAGTGCCAGGGAGCATGGGGAAACTCAAGTCTCTTTCCTCCGTCTCTCTAGGATTACATGCTCTCTTGTCTCTGCTTCTCTTTGCCTGTTTCACTCTTCCCTACCTGGTTTAAATGAGCTTAAGACGTCCTAGACACAGCTTTACAGAGCATTCTAATGAAGACACTTACTAGAGAGACACTACTCAGAGCATTGAATCGTCATGCCAAAGTCCCAGTTGAGAGAAACTGATTTCTCCTCTGGACCTTGAGTAGTGTTTGCCCTTGGTCCAGGAGGTGTTGCATCCGGCAGCAAAGAAATGGATTCATTGTCTATTCCTGTGGGCAGGAGCAGGGGAAAGGGGGCAGTTGTTGTACGAGGGTGGTTGTGGGTCTACAGGGATCAAAACAGTGGACCCCCAATTCTCAGCCCTATTTCCCAATTTATTCCAATAGCATCACAGGGTCCTAGACTAGCAAGTCATCAGATCTTTCTGCTTAAAAATGTGCTTTTCTGAAGGCCACTTAGTATTTTAGAAAGAGTTGATCCATGAGGTCCTTTTCTAGTTGTAATATTTGGTGATACTCTGCTTCCCTAGAACTATAGAGCCCACATTCCTGGAGGCAAAACTCATGGTCAGAAGGAAGAGAAACCTCTTAAACCAAATTTACTGTTAATGATTCAATATAAATGGTGACAAGAATAATGCAGTCCTAAACAAATATGGGTGATTTATGCCGCTGTTAATTAGTAATAATGTGAAGGACCTCATTGAGGATGTCCGTTGCTTAGGTGTTGTGTGTTCACCTAAAAACAAGTTCAACAACTCTTGTGAAGCACAGTGTTATGGGTTGACTTGTGTCCCTCCTTCAAAAAAATCATATAATGTAGTCCTCAACCTCCATTACCTCAGACTGAGACTTTATTTGGAAATAGGATCATTGCAGATGTAATTAATTAAGATGAGGTCATATCAGAGAAGGATGGGCTAATCCAACATGACCCATGCCCTTATAAAAGGGGAAAATTGGGACACAGAACATACACAGAAGGAGAAGGCTATGTGAAGACAAAAGCAAAGATGCTTCTACATGCCAAGGAATATCAAAGATGGCCAGCAAACCACCAGGAGCCAGGTGAGAGGCAGGGAACATGTTCTTCTCCACAGCCCTCAGACGGTTGATGAACCCTGCTGATGCTGGGTTTGGACTTCTGGTCTCCAGAACTGCAAGAAAATCATGTGATGCTTAGCCGCTCAGTTTGTGATACTTTGCCACAGCAGTCCTCGCAAGCTAATACACACAAAAAAGATGAAATTAGAGTTTCTGAGCTTGCTAATTATACAAATACCACAGAAAATTTAGTAATTGAGACTTAACTGTTCCAGAAAAAAGAGGTGCATGTTTAAGATATGCATGTAAAATCTTCAGTTCACTAACTGAAGGCTAGAGTTTAGAAACTTGGTACTTCTGTGAATGTTTCTTGGAAGGTTTTGCTTCCTTCTTCCCCCTTCATTTAATTTAACTCAACATTTGGTCCCACAAAATTACCACACCAAGAAATCTCCCACATTAATACCAAGGCATGCTTTCCGCCTCAATTTCCTTATCTATAAACTAAACACATCCTAGAAAATATGTCTTAGAGTTTATATGAAGACTGAGTGAGAAAAAGCATATAAAATCTGTAGTCTAGTGCCTGGCACAGACTAAGGGCACAGTTGAATTTAAATATTATTTCTTCGAAGTCAGAAAATATTTGTACTCCCTCAATTTGCCATTTGATACCCATTGTCTGAGATGGTTTCCTTATTTTTCTTGTTTTTCTTTGGATCTGTTCTCCAAATAGACACTTTAGGAAAGAGGGATCATGGGCTTATATTCTGTGTTTCTTCCCCTTTCTTCTCAAAGTCTAGCATAATTATAAGCACACAGTATTATAATGCTTTTTTGTACAAATGTATGATGAACGAGGAGACTAATGGATAAGGTACATTGGACCAAAACAAACAAACAAACAAACAAACAAACAAACCACAACTTTGGAAACTGGCCCTATAGCAATATTATAATTTTGAAGTTTCCAGGTGCCTAGAAAAAACAAACAAACAAGCAAACAAACAAACATGAACTTTGTAGTCAGTCAGTTTCAAATTCTATTTCTGCTATTAATTTGCTCTGGGGACTTGGAAGTGGTTTAGCCTTCCTTAACTTCCACAAGCTTCTCTGTAACATGGTGGCTCTGTTGCGAAGACGGAGAAGATACACATGAAGAACTTTGTAGACTGCCTGACGTTTAGGAGGTTCTGAGTAACATATGCTCCATGCTGCAACCCCAAGGAAATTTGATAGGTGGATAGACAGACAGACAGACTTTCACAAAATTGGTTTATGCGATTGTGGGCGGGGGTGCAGGATAAACACGTCTGAAATTCGTGGGGCAGGCAATCAGTAGGAGAAGATAACAAATAGGCTGGAAGTGTGGTCATGGTACAAAGTTGCTAGCCTCCCTGTAAAGTTGTTTAGGCAAGTTGACCTATCAAATACCCTCACTCACACATAGAAAAAAGCAACTTTTAGGGGGGCCTTAGTGGCTAAGTGGGTTAAGCCTCTGAGTCTTGATTTCAGTTCAGGTCATGATCTCAAGGCTGTGAGATCGAGGCCCCTGTTCGGCTCCACGCTCAGCACAGCATCTGAGATTCTTTCTCACTCCCCCTCTGTCCCTGTCCCTGCTTGTACTCTCTCTGTCTCTAAATAAATAAATAAATAAATAAATACTTTTTAAGAAAGGAAAAGCAAATTTGAATAGAAAAAACCATTTGTCTTTACCTTCTGTCATGGTAGTGATCAGCTCAGACTGAATGGAACAGTTGCTCGATGCCGGTGCTACACCTGCTTCCAAATGTCTCATCCTATATGCACAGCGCTCTTTTGCTCTCTCTACATATCTGAGACTTCCTTTTTAACCAAGGTAATGCACGCTCACAGTTAAAAAAATAAAGTTGTCTAAAAAATTATTTTGCAAAGCAACGGAAGAAGAAGGAGTGAGGGGAAAGGGAAAGAAGATATAGTAGAGGTATAGAGAGCATGGAGGTATAAATGTACAAAGTGCTAGCTCTCACTTTCCCATCAGGGGCTACAGAATGGAACCATTTAGAGACTTTCTCCCCCCCCCACTTTAAAGAGACCAAGGAATCTAAATCAAACTAAATATTTGGTTGCCATGGTTCCTGGTGGGTCAATGCAAACATGTGACTTGGTTATGAATTTCCAGGAAAAAAAAATCCAGATTTTGATATTAAGTCTAGAAATAGAAAGATTTTGCAAGGAATCAAAGGTCCTGTTAACGCAGAGAGCAGAAGTTTAAGGCTGAAAGGAGCAAAGAGAGACGAAGGGGGCAGTAAGAGAAGTCAGGGAAGGAAGATCTGAATCCCAGCTCAATGTGGTGGATTGGACAAATGGAAGTCCAGTGACGGTGAAGAGAATGAACAGGAGGATAATTTACTGCAGGTGAGAGATTGTAACAGATTTCTGGAAGACAGGAAGCAGATGGCATATGTGGAGGGATGAGAACTGCAGAGATCCAAGATTGAGAATTTGGGCTGAAAGTCCTGCAGCTGAGCAAGGAACCTGTCCTTTCAGCCAAACCTAGGGAGAAGGGCTAACCTCAGGGTTGAGAGATACCTTACATAGGGATTAGAGGTTGGTCTAAAAACAGAAATTAAAAGCCGACCACACAAGAGCTGGTCCAGGTGTGCTGCAACTCACCTTTTGCTCTTACCCTGCACTCATGAGTCACAGAATTCTAGGCATTTGCCACTCAGGGGTTTACTTGAAGAATTTAAATGTGCCATCTTGGGAGAATTTGGACTTCCAATGACAGCTTTGATGCCCCAGAGTTAACCTAAGTCCTTCCCCTCCTGGCCTTGGGAGAGCCCCTAGCAGAGTGGTTGATTTTCCACTCTCCAACCCAGAAGGGAAAGGAAGTTTTAGACTGTCCCTGTGCATCAGACTACCAGCCAGCCTTCCAGACTACCATCCAGGGAGCAAGGTGATAGAATAGGATACTCATGGCGATTTTCTTAAATCTTCAACCAAGTCCACAAACTTGCCCTTCCCATCATTATGGTATCTAAAGCATCTCCAGGTTAGGGAGAGCTTTGCTCATATCTGTTTATCCCCAGTATCTAGCACAGGGCTAGGCAAAGACAAAAACATGAATCTTCACTTTTTCCTATGAAGGCCACATGCTTCCCAAGGAGTGTCCATTCCATCATTGAGTCTTTCTGTTGTCTTTTTAAAAACATGGTTGTTGCTCATCCATTCGTTCATTTAAAAAAGGATTTATTGATTACTTACTACTCCCAAGCACTTTTACAGGCAGTGACCAGAACTTCCATTTTAATATTAATTTATTGTGAAAGCATTTTGGGGATGACAGAAGAAAATCTCATGATTTGAAATAAAAGATGTCCTTATTTTCACTTAACATTGTTTATCTCTAGTGGGGAAGAACATAATGATGGTAGCTGTTACTCTTTAAGATGAGCCAAGCATTTATCTCCTTCTTCAGGTTTTCAACGTCTTGCATTTCATCTGAGGATTATTCTTTGCGTTTAAGAGGGACTGCATGTAAAAATAAAGTACAGTTTTGAATTAAGACATATCATCACAAAGGGATGATCGGAGAGTAATGAGGGCTCTGACATCAAAGACACAATGATCTTTGAAAATAAATTTAAAAAATAAACACAAAAATGCCTAGATGAACCGTGGATCCCTGCTTTCCTCCCTACGTAGTGATTTTAGAAAGTTGTGCCACATTTTCTTCCTACCTTAGTGCTTAAGGCCTTGAAGTCAATTGCTATTCAAAAGGTGAGAACAGACAGATATTTCTGATAGTTCATCTTGCAACTCACCAATAAAATGTAGGAGGAAAAACAAACCAAAGGGACAACAAAATATGCTTGGTGGAATAAAGAGTTCTCACAATCTCTGAGATCCATTTCCAATAGTGATTTTAGCAACACAAACATGTAAAGCACCCTTGGCTTTGAGAAACCAGTGTCTCAGAAATAAAGGTTAGGAACAGGGGAAGGGGCAGGGAACAGAGAGGTAAACCTGGGTCCTCAAAGGTGTAGGTAACACCTGTTTGCTTGCACTCTGTGTCTGAGTGAACAGGAAAACTGTCTCCTGTGAGTGTTTATATTTTTTGCTTTAAGATTTTATTTATTTGAGATAGAGAGTGAAAGTGAGAGAGAGATAGAGAACACTAGCAGGGGTTGGGGAGGGCAGAGGGGCAGAGGCAGAGGAAGAAGTAACCTCTCTACTGAGCAGGGAGCCCAACATGGGGCTTGATCCCAGGACCCCGAGATCATGACCTAAGCCAAAGGCAGATGCCCAACTGACTGAGCCACCTGGGCACCCCTCCTGTGAGTGTTTGTAAATACAAATTTGCAAGCATGTGCATTTAAGACAGAGCTCAGTTTATCTCTAAATGTATTCAAACCAAATGGGAGATTTGTTTTAAATACAGTGGACCCGTACCGGTGGTGTTCTAAATGCCTGGAAAGAAAAGTGTAAATCCTTGCCTAAAAAACATTGTTTTGCCTTTAAAAAATGAAGATCTGATTGGCATATAAGAAATAGCACATATTCAATACATTTAAATTTGGTAAGTTTTGCCATATGTATGCACTTATGAAGCCAGGACTGCAATGGACATACATATCCTCGCCCCAAATTTCCTTGTGTCCTAAGTCCTCTGTCCTGTCCCTTCCCACCCCTCTACTCTCTGGCCCCAGACAACCAATGAGCTGTTTTCTGTCACTATAGATAAGATTGCATTTTTCTTATTTTCTTGTATTTTATATACATGAAGTAATATGGTACATGTTGGATTTTTATTTTTATTTTTTTGGTCTGTCTTTTTTTCACTCTGTGAAATTATTTTGAGATTCATCCATGTTGTTGTAACAGTAGTTCATTTTTTTCCAGATTAAAAAGTGGAGAATGAAACTGTCTTTATTCACAGAAGACATTATCACTTATGTGTAAAATCCAGTGGAATCTACTAGAATGACCAAGGAGTTTAGAAAGATTATAGAATGTAGAGAAATCAAGTGTCTTCTTATATACTAGTAAGAAAAATCGGAAGTCGAAAGAAGGAAAATACCATTTGCAATAGCATAAAATATGAAATACTTAGGTATAAACCTGACAAAAGATATGCAAAATCTATATAATGAAGATTAATACACATGGCTGAGGGGCGCCTGGGTGGCACAGCGGTTAAGCATCTGCCTTCGGCTCAGGGCGTGATCCCGGCGTTATGGGATCGAGCCCCACATCAGGCTCCTCCGCTGGGAGCCTGCTTCTTCCTCTCCCACTCCCCCTGCTTGTGTTCCCTCTCTCGCTGTCTGTCTCTATCTCTGTAGAATAAATAAATAAAATCTTTAAAAAAAATAAAAATAAAAAATAAAACACATGGCTGAGATAAATTAATGAAGACATAAGTAAATGGAGAGATACATTGTATGTTGAGAAACAGTATTTTAAGGTGTCAACATTCTCCAAATTAATCTGTAGATTCAGTACAATCCCACCCCCAATTTTAAAGGATTTTTGTAGAACTTGTGAAGATGATTCTAAAATTCATATACAAATTCAAAGGGTGTGGAAGATTAAAAAACGATTTGAAGAAGAACAAAAGTGGAGAACTAATAGTACCTGATTTCAAATTTCATAAAGTCACAGTAAACAACAGTGTAGTATTGCTATAAAGATATGCAAATAAATCAATGTCATAGAATACAGGAAGATTCTGCCCCCCCCCCCAGTATAGATAACTTACTTTTTACAAGGTCATTTAGTGTAGAAAGAATAGTTTTCAATAAATGGTGCTAAGGGCACCTGGGTGGCTCAGTGAATTAAGTGTCTGACTTTGGCTCAGGTCAAGATCTCAGGGTCCTGGGATCAGGCCCCACGTTGGGCTCCTCGCTCAGTGGGAAGTCTGCTTGTCCCTTTGTCCCATCCCCCTGCTTGTACTCTCTCTCATTCTCTCTTTCAAATAAACAAATAAATAAAATCTTTAAAAAATAAAAATAAATAGTGCTAGAATATCTGAACACCCATTAGCAAAAATTGAAATCCTCTTCGTACCTCACACTATATAAAAAATTAACTCAAGATAGATCACACACTTAAACGTACTAACACTATGAAAATCCCAGAATGTAGGAGACATGTTTGTGAAACTGAGTTAGGCCAAGATTTCTCAGCTATGGCATCAAAAGCATGATATATAAAAACTAAATTGATAAATTGAACATCAAAATCCAAAGCTTCTGCTTTTTCAGAAGACTACCCCTACTTTATCTTAGAGATGGTGGGGAGCAACTGGAATTCTCTACGCTGCCAATGGGAAGGTAGAATATTACAAATACTTTGAAAGTCACATTGGAACTTTTTAAAAAAGTAAAACACCATCTATTTTTACCATGTGATTCAACAAATCTCTTGGTATAACCAAAGAGTAACGAAGGCATCCATCCATTCCAACACGTTTACACCGATGTTCATACCAGCATTATTTGTTATAGCCAATAACTGGTAACAACTCAGACGTCCATCAGTAGTGCATGTATTTTAAAAGGTGGTATAGCCTTACAGTGGAATACTACACAGCAATAGAAAGGAATGGGTTATGGATACATGCAATGATATGGCTGACTCTCAAAATAACTTCGCTGAATGAAAGAAACCAGATGAGAATGCCTCTTGTAGCATTTAATTTATATAAAACTCTAGAAAATGCAAACCAATCCACAGTGACAGAATGCAGATCAGCGATCACCTAAACTGGCAAAGGGCAGAAAGGAACCCTTGGCTGATGACTGTGTTCCTTGTCTTGGTTGCAGTGATCAACTCACATATCACAGGTGATCATTTTATCATTTCACAGGTGTGTGTATATATATATATATATTTCACAGGTGTATATATAAATATATTTCACAGGTGTATATATACATATATATACATATATGTGTATATATATGTGTGTGTGTATATATATATATAACAACGCTTATAAATTAGTACCCTTCCAATATGTGCAATTTGTTGTGTGTTAATTATGCCTCTTAATAAAGCTATTAAAAAACCAGGAATGGTAACAATAGTAAAATAAACACAAACATGGTGCTAAGCTAGCCAGGCACACAGAAGCACACTCTGTGATTTCCTTTCCATGGAGTTCTTGTGGAGACAAGACAAATACAAGGTGATAGCATTCAGAATAGTAGTGCCTTCTGCTGGGGGTGAGAGGGCTGGGAAGGGACTGGGTAGGGGGGAGGGAGGGATAGGTGGGAAAATTTCAGGGCAGAATGTTCTTTGTCTTGATCTGTTTCATATTTAGATGAAAAACTTGATACAGTGTTTAAGTGACAGTTGAAAAAAGGAGAACTTTTAGCAACCTTAAGATACAATACAATGGAAAGGAACACAAAGAATTGGACTTTGCAAACTATTTTCTGTGAAACATTGATGCTTCCTGTCGCTCTTTCTTCCCTGGAGATTTTAAGGCAATTAGCATTTCAGAGGCTCTGAGGGTTTTGCAATATAGGAACTTGCTTAACTTTGTTTTAAACCCGCTTTTCTAAGACTTACTGGGCCACTGAAACATTTTTTTTTTTTATTTAACACTTTTAAACATCTGATGGAACAAGTGTTCCAAAGGGATATATTTTAGGCAACGCTAAACAAGCCAATTAAAAATATACTGTTTAGAATCTCTGGAGGTTTAGAGAGGTTAATTGTTTTTGTCAGAGCTCACACTGCCAGCGAAGGACAGAGGCGGCATTGGAAACACAGGGCTGTCTGACTCAAAGGCCAATCCTTATCCTTCCCAGTCCTCGCCTACATGTCCTGAGCCTCGGTTTTCTCATCTAGAGAATGAGAACATGAGCCCACGTAAAGTGCGAGATAACAATCAGCACCCTGCTTTCTTCATTTGTGTTTGGGGTGGCTTAATCAAACTTTCTGAACTTCAGGTTCTGTAAAATGAGAATAATTTCACCCTAACTGAAATGAGTATTAGACAAAAAAACTTTGGTAAAACACCTAATGCTTCTCATCTCATTTTTTTATTTTTATTTTTAATTTTTTTTAAAAGATTTTTTTTTTATTCTACAGAGAGAGCACAAGCAGGGGGAGCAGCAGGCAGAGGAAGAGGGAGAAGCAGGCTCCCCGCTGAGCAGGGAACCCCATGCGGGGCTTCATCCCAGGACCCCGAGGTCATGACTTGAGCTGAAGGCAGATGCTTAATGGACTGAGCCACCCAGCCCCACTCTTCTCATTTTTTAGATCTAAAAAATGACCAGGTAAAATAAGAGATGCTTTCACAACAGCTACGACTTGTGTTTCTGTCGTTGTTCCACCGTTTTGTGTGTCAAAGATTGGCAGTTACTCTCCTGCTTTGGGTTTCTGTCAATGAATACCAGGCTTGGCATACAGGTATGTTCATAACTGTTATACTTCCCCCCTCCAGCTTTAAAAAAAAATAATAATTTTAGTTTTAATATTTAATGTATTTATTAATAAGGAGAACAGGCATCATTTATGATAATATGCCTGATATTATGGTACTAATTCATTGCAATAAAAATATTATTTCATTTAATCTTCACACAATTCTAAGGAGAAATTATCATCCCCATTTGTGCATTGGAAAAATAAATTTCAGAGTATTTAATCAAAGACCGGAAGGAGGTATTTGGAGGTATTAAGAAGGGAAACCAAAGTTGCAGCCAGTCCCTCTGCCTCTTTGGTCTCTCTGGTCCCCTCTAGGTCACTACTGGTTTGAGTGTTTCATTGCGTTTTTTCTTTTTCTTTCTTTCTTTTTTTTTTTTGTCTTGTTGTTTTTAAAGATTTTATTTATGTATTTGTCAGAGAGAGAGAGAGAGAGAGAGAGAGCACAAGCAGGGGGAGAAGAGGGAGAGGGAGAAGTAGGCTCCCTGTTGAGCAGGGAGCCCTGTGCTAGGCTTGATCCCAGGACCCTGGGATCATGATCTGAGCTGAAGGCAGATGCTTACCTGACTGAGCCACCCAGGCATCCCTTTCATTGTGCTTTGAAAGATGCTCCTAGACCAGGGATCTGTCTAGGGCTTGCTGTCTTATTTTCTATCTCATAGAGAAGAACAGAACTCACGTAGGGTGCCTCTGAAAGCTTGGGAAATACAGTGTTTTTCATTATAATGACCATTTATCAAGTTCTTAGGCTCTTTCTAAATTCCTCTTTGAGAAACATAGGAATAACATCAGTTATTTCAGTATAGAAATAGCAGAAATAACAGAAATAACAGAAAATGTCTCTGCGTCCCTTCTCAGTAAAATCCCCAAAAGCCAGGTGATGTATTCCTTTAAAATCATAAAAATGACATTATTGTAACACGTCATTCCAAACCATCAAGAAATAAAGGTGTGTTTGTAACACTCTAATTCATTATGCAAAACACATTAATTATGAGAAAGCAACATGTGAAACACACATAATCTTAACTGTGTGAATAACTGGATGTTTTTGATTGAATAATTTTTTAAGCATTGCTCTGCAAATACCAACTTTTTCTACAAATTAGCCAATAATATTTACTAGCCATTTATTCATAAACAAACTCATGTTTTCTGAAGGTCTACTGTATTTCTTGTTTTGAGGTGCCTGGGACATAGAATGATAAAGTGATGCTTATTCACCCTTATGTAACATACTGATATTTTTAAGGACATTAAAAGAAAAATGGAACAAGCTACAGGATTATTAAATAAAGCAAATAAGTCTAAAAAGAAAAAAGTACACTAAAATAATAAAATGTCAATAAATTCAAGGGGCCATGATGCAAAGTTCTCCACCATCTGGTCCTTGTGGGCTTGTCTAATCTCCCCCAATGTTATATCCCCTGACTATTCATGCTAAAATCATATGAGCATTGTGCCATTTCTTACCCACTTCTGATTCTCTTTAATATATTAATGGTATACGATTTTAAGTCTTTCTACTTTTCTGTTTCTATAGCTTTTTCTTTTATTATGATTAATGGTGTATACTGTTAATAACAGTGGGCAGAAAATACAGGCTTTGACCTAAGAATTCACTGACCGAAGCACTTCTTCCCTAAATATTTACTGATAATCTACTAGGTGCAGTCACCAAATTAGGTGCTAGATGAAGGAGATGCCTCTTTACTTGGGTGAATCTGAGTCTTCTTGCCAAAGATCAGCCACGCCCACCAGTTCCCTTCGAGAATACACCAGGTTAGTTGATGAAATGCCCCTATTTTTAAATGTCATAAACCATACAGTATCTCAGGTCATGCCTAAGTCTTTTGTGCAACCAATTTATTTGTCATAGAGGGAATAATATTAATAGCTTGCATATTATTGGAATGGTTAGTATACTCAAATATATAATTATCTCTTTCGATTTTATTCAAGTTTTAGCTTTCCACAGAATACTCTCTTGAAAGTGTTTTTTTTTTTTTAAAGATTTATTTATTTATTTGAGAGAGAGAGTGCAAGTGGGGGCAGAGGGAGAGGGAGAGAATCTCAAGCAGATTTTGTGCTGAGCATGCAGCCTGATGCTGGACTTGATCTTGGGACCCTGAGATCATGACCTGAGCTGAAATCAATAGCCTGATGCTCAGCCAACTGAGCCACCGAGGTGCCCCTCAAAAGTGTTCTTCCTTCCGTTTTCTTCTTTTTCTTCTCTCCCTTCCTCCTTCTTTTCTTTCCTTCATCATTATCTAGAACAAATTTGCTAAGCAAGTAGTTTACAATCCAGAGAAGCAAACACACAATAACAACACTGATGTGGTCAAATGCTATTACTCCAGAATTACAGGAAGTTAAGAAAATAATGAGATAAGCACATGGAGTCAGAAAAAGTCACTCTAATCAAAGCTGTATTCTTGAGAATCGGTAGGCTTGTTTTTATACGAGGACGGTAGGTAATACTTGGTTGGCTACCATATTTTTACGTTCAATAGTCCATGGGTCCTGATAAGAAACAAAGTCTCTAAGAGAATAGTGGTCTTCAGTAACAGAATGGAGGGAATGATGATCTGACCTAAGATCTCTAGCTTGCCAGGCAGAACTGACTGGTCAGTGGGCTGGGTTATTCTAAGAAACCTATTGATCCAAAGTGCTGATTTCTCAAGTCCCTTACAAAAAACATGACCAGGACACGATAAAGTGCTACAGCTGAAGGAAGACTTGCTGATGAGAAACAAATGATTCTGCCATTAGCATTGATTGTTAATTGATGAAAAAGAGAGTAAGTGCAAACCTACACAATCAGTTCAGACACGAGACACATTGACTGATGGTGGCAAAATGTCTGCTTTAATCTTGTTCTACAAGATGCTTCTCAGGAAGAGCTGTTCTGGCCAGGAGATATGGACCCTCTAGTGTAAAGAGAGACTCGTGTAAAGAATGTAGACATGAGAAATACAGAATGGCATTGTTTTCAAGATTTTATTTATTTGAGAGAGAGAGAGAACATGGGGGGGGGGAGAGAAGCAGACTCCCCACTGAACAGAAAGCCCTATGTGGGCCTTGATCCCAGCACCCTGGGATCCTGACCTGAGCCAGAGGCAGACCCTTAACCAACTGAGCCACCCGGGCACCCCCAGAATAGCATTTTTAAAATAGACGTAGAATAAAGCATTCTTCATTGTGGAACCATATTAATTATTAGATCCACACCAAGCTGTTTAGATAATTAGCTGTTTCTGAAAATTTCATTACGGCCATGAACCAAATCCTTAATATATTTTGGAAACTGGGGATTCTGTTTGACAATGCCATATAGAGCTGAAGAAAGCAATGTTTCTCTTCTGCAGGCACAGTGGGCTCAGCAATGGATGGAGACTGGGAAGGCAGGACTTGGCATGTGTGGTATCATCTTGCTCTGAGGAAGGAGACAGAGACAAAGAAAACACTTGTGTCATGAGAAGAGTGTGTGAGTTAATGTTCTCAATGGCTTTCAGGTGAGTAAAAGGACAGAGCTTCTTCCTCCTGCCCTAGACCCATTGCTTTTAGTTGTGAAAGACCAATTAAAAACAAGATGGCACCAGTTTCTAGGAGAGCTGTTATTTTTTAAAAGAGGGGGAGAAGGGTAACCTAAATGCCCATCAATAAAGGGATGGTTAGATTACGGTAAAGAGACGAAGTGAAATGCATAACAAGAATGAGATATTTTTAGTCCTCCTGGTACGGAAATGTGTTCAGTACAATCACAAATGTACGACATAAAATTAACAAAAAAATACACAAACACACACATGTATATAGAGATGTCTATAAATACATGGGAACAAGTCAGGAGCATCAAATCTATTAGGTGAAGGGATGGCTCTGATGGACAGGGACTTGCTCCTTATAGTTTCTGCGTGTGTGTTTGTGTGTGTCTGTTTTCAGAAAGCTGCTAGAGTCAGTCATCTTTCAATTAATTGTATAATAGAATATTTCTAAGTTTGGGTGTTTTGATACAAAATCATAAGTGAAAACTAACTGCTATGGACTCTAAACTCATTTTTGATTTAAGGGAAACTGTTTCCTGGTAATGAGTAACAACATGAGACCTGAAAGTGTTTTGAATCAATGACTCTAAAGACAGTATACGATTTCTTCTGGCTATTGCTCTCTTGGTAAATTCATGTGTAAGGTTCCCTCTGTATCAAGACATTCTCAAACATTTGCAATTTTAAATCAACTTGGACAGAGTGATGTGAAATCAGCTTATAAATAGAGTCTAAATTCATATATTTTTAGATCAAAGGCATAAAGAATCCCCAGTACTATGTGGTAGCCAGGTACGATTGAGATCATAGTATTTTATCCTTCTTATTCTTTGTATCTGTGCAGCATCTGGCCCTGGATAGTGTGCCCACAGTGTAGGACTTCTAAACAATATTTGAATAAGATCAATTGATTTTATTGATTTGCTCCCTCAGCCCAAAACAGCCGTCCATTTTTCCAACCATCTTTACTCCAGTGTCTCCTGAAATTTAACCACTTGACTCCACCCCTAACTTTAGTTCTTCCTGTCCTCTTCCTCCACCCTCCAGCTAAGGCGTCTGGCATCAGCCCTGACAGAACCAGTAGGAAAGAGGCATCGCAGCAGATTCTCAAGGTGGAGTGAGATTGGGTAAAGAGCTGTGATGGTTTTTTGTGGTCAACCTAGCAGAGCTGGAAATCAGAATCCCAGAATACCCTTCCCATGATGGCTTGCGTTCGTGTTGGCCACAGAACCACGTGTCAGGATTGGGAAGGTCACGTGAACAGTAGTCACCATGCTCAGAAAGTTAGGGTGGGGCTCTGGGCACCACCATAGTTTGTGTGTGCTGTCACTGCCCTGCTGGCTTACCTCACCTGCTCAAGACAGCATCGGGGCCCCATCCACGCCAGCATCCACTGTCCTTCCTCCTTCAGGTTCTTCAAGTCTTAGGTCAAGACCATGTAACGATACGTGGCCAAGGGTGTCAGCTCCTTCTGCAGATCACTTGTGCTACATAGGCTGCCATCAGTGAGACTGGAACAGAACTGGTTTGTCCTCGTGGGGACCCCTTTGTCCTCTTGGGTTCCAGTCTGTCCTCATTGATTTCAAATTGCCCTTGCTCTCCCCTCCTTTATGAACAGTTTTTCTTCCCAACTGCGTGCTCCGCTGACCAACAGTGAACTCCAATGCTCACCACCAGGTCCCACAATTCTGTAAGGTCCAATCTCTGTGATATTTTCTGACCCTAAATTGTTCATCATGGTCTTGATCCCCTTACTGAGCCCTACAAAATACAATGGCAAAGGCATCTCTCCAATGCTTGGTAAATCGGGAAGGTCCAAGCACCGCACAGGAGTGGCCAGGGGACTGGTGCTGCTGCATTACCTATAGAAGTGATTCTCACTGTGTGTATGAGCAGTTGACCCGACTGGTGGGAGCAACTCAGAGAATTCCATGTTGGAAATAATGCAGAACACCTGCAACCCAGCTTTGGACTCCAAGCAAAATTTTCTTTCTTTTTTTTTTTTTGAGATTTTATTTATTTGCTCAAATAAATAAAGCAGGGGGAAGGGAAGAGGGAGAAGGAGATGCCGACTCTCTGTTGAGTAGGGAGCCCGACGCTAGGCTCGATCCCAGGACCCTGAGATCATGACCCGAGCTGAAGGCAGATGGTTAACCAACTGAGCCACTCAGGCATCCCTCTAAGAAAAATTTTCTCAAGTGCATTCTTATGGAAAGGACAAGTTTTGTGCCCCTCCTCCCTTCTTGGATGGAAAAATATTCAAACCACAGAAGTGTATATAATATTCTGCTTGTGTTCCTGAAGTTCTAACCATGTTTACCTGAAACGTTTCTATCATTCCCAAACTTTCAGGTTTCTGTTGGTGATTGGCGAGGAACAGATTGCACTTTCCTGAACTGAAATCTAATGAATGCCACACAGTGAAAATAAACTAGAGACACTTGAAAAAAAGAAGAAAAAAAAAAAAAAAAAAACTCACTTCAAGAAATCTAAGCTTTTTTTGTCCTTCCCCCCTCTTCGCTTGCAGCCAACTAAGCTCCCCCACATTCTGATCATCTCCCCGCACTGTGTCTGTGGTGGTGACAACTGATTCATGTGTTCATTTGCATATCCCCCGGTGCCAGCAGCGGAATACAGAACGGGCCTCCTGCTCTGGCAGCCGACACAGCACTGGCAAATCAGGGGGCTGTCAGAAACAGCTGTCCATTAACGGAGTTTGTGGAAACAACCAGGAGCTGTTTGAAAATGCTAGGTGGTAGAATTTAATTGGAGTAGCAACTGTTCAAAATTAAGATTAAAAGGACCAGTCAGTCAATGTGGATTTCTTGACACCTTAAAAATAACATTTCAGGTTTGATTAATGCTGCATCAGGTTTGCACGTTTCTCTTCTTTGCCAATAGGGTCGATTTGCTTGCTGGTGGGCAGTGCAGTGCCTCTCCCTAGCCGTGGGAGCTCCAGGGTTCCCAAGGTCGGATATCCTGGTCCCGATGCTGAGACTTTGTTGCTTATGAGGACTAGCAATGGTTTCCCGCAAGCACATTTTTGTCTCCTGAAAAATCTCAACTTTAGCATTTCCTTAAGAAGAGAAAAGAACTCCAACATGCCAGAAATAGCTACTTATAATTTGGGACAGGATTCATAACTCCAAACTCTGATTTTTAACAATTTTAAATTCGCAACTGAACTCCTGGGTATGCATCAATATTCTCAGTTCCATATTGATGATGCCTATTGTCATCGGCTGGACTACAAATTCAAACCGGTTGTTCAGTTAAATTCCCGACTTTGGCTGTTAAGTAGATTGCATATTGTACCACTCCCTTACAAATGTCCATTTTAAAGCCAGCTTAAAAAGGAGCATATTGAATTCAATGGTTAAGGAAAGCAAATGTACAGTATGGTTCAATAGGAATCTTTTTTTTTGGTAGACCTTAAAAAAAAAAAAAAGACATCAGAGCAGATAGAGCAAAAAGGAAGGACAATAAGTGAGGCAGCACTTCCAGATAGGAAGTGCATGGTAGCCAGAAGAGGAAGTGACAGCTGGTGGCTCAGTAAACAGATTTCAGTTTAGTAGTTTTTGAACATTTTAATATGCTTCTCCACTGTATCTTTTGTTCTCAGTTCAATAACAAAGCCATTTTCTATTTGTTGCCTTGAAATATCAGATCAGTTAGAAAACAGAGAAAAGATAAAATCAGGTGGCATTGAAACAAAACATTTTTAAACAACTGATGGGATGTTCTAGTGTTGGGGCGGGGTGGGGGGGGTGAGGGGAGGGAAGTTATCCAAAAAGAGAGAGCAGGAGAATGCTTACAAATGACAAGGCATAGACAGCATCTCTTTCCTCCCAGGCTGTTTCCGCAAATGATACTCTCTCTTCCCAAACATCACGTATCCCCCAACTTCTACCAAACTGATGGAGAGATCCAGCTGACTGGCGGTGGCTGGAACGAAAATAGAAAAACTGTGAAGAGTGAAACTGACAATGGCATTGAAGGCATTACTCCTATTAACAGTCTCACTCACTTCAAAGCTGTGAGATGTCAAAGGGGACAGTTATATTGAGACCCACGGTATGTGTGGCATGCATTGCCTATCTCGATGAAAAACGCCAATTTGTGTTTGTTGTAAAGATCTGTAAATACTGTCTTATGGTAGTTAGTTTTTAATTGTTGCCAGCCTTTGGGGAAAATGTGATTGAGTCCTCTGTGCTGCTCACATGGTATGTGGGAGATGTAATAAGACGAGTGGAGCTATTCTTTAAGTGGAAATGTTCCCCTCCAGGTTGAAAGACGGAGAGAAACTGCAGAATCCAGCTCTTTCCCTTTCTAGTTTTAGTGAAATTAGGTTCCTTTCAAACGATACTATTACTGCACGGACCCATGAAAAGACCAAAGTCAACTGCTAATATTTCTGTAACTTAGAGAGACTAAGTGAAGTGGTTGTTAGGAAATCGTAGTTTGGAGGAAAAGGATAATTGAAATCACGGTTTAAGGAATCAAACATCATTTGGGAAGTTAGCATTCCACTTCAGGGCATTCCACCAGGAGGATCGCGCAAAGAATTCATGTTTCAAAAGGACCCCGGTCAATGTTTTCTCAATTCTAGTTTGAATATGAAGGAAGAGTGCCGATTGTACCAATAGATTAATGAAATGTACAAAACAGACCTATTTATAAACGACAGTCCACTTATAAAATAAATCTATTAATATTATTTCCGTGAAATCTCTCTCCTTTTGTAACCCCGTGCTGCTTGGCACAAGTGCCTTTGTTCGGCTGCCGTTGTTCCAGACCTACCTGTCTTTTGGCTTGTTTTGTAAGCTGATCACCGAAAATCTGCCTCCTCGGCTTCCCACACGGGGAGCTCCACCCACTTCCCAGCGTCCCTTGCAGCAAAGGGTGGTCACATGACTCTCTCCACCAATGGCATGTGAGAGAAGCAACAGCTTCAAGCCCGGGGTTTTTAAGAAGCAGAGGCCCCCCATGGACATTCCCTTTCTCCCTGGCGGGTGGGAGAACCACAAGGCCCTAGGGGACGGTAAAACTACCCAGCGGAAGGATCGTGGGTCCCGGAATCATAGCGTGAAGGAAGCCACTACTGACCAGAAGCATCTAATATAACATGGACTGTCACATAAGTGAAAATAAGCTTCACTTGTGTTTGAGGCATTGAAAGGTTTCTCAGTTATTGCTTCCTGTCCAGAGCGAACTAACAGACATAATCCCGAGCCTCATACCACCGTTTCTCTTCCTGCCGCCTGCCACTAATTCCTCCAGCGCATCTGTTCCCTACTCCCACCTGCTTAATGGGCCAGCTCATGGTTTTGCTTCAGGCCTTACAGGTGATAGGTTTCTGGTCAGCCGATACATCTGCTTGGTCCGATGGGCTCTGGACGTTGTGGGCTGTCCCCCACTGCTGGCCTCACCTGCGGGACATAAGACAATGAGGTGCAGCAGGGACAGTAGGAAACACTGCACTTCCACCCTCGGTGAGTTTCCAGCAGAAAGCAGGCTTTCGGAAATCCGTTCTTCCGAGCTTGGAAGTGTACAAAAAGGAGTCAATGCTACCCCTGCAAGCTCCCGCCAGTGCTCCTACCTTTTCAGGGTGGATTCAGAGTTAAAGCGGCATGCACCCTTATTGTACACGGAGCATTACTGCAGACGTCCTCAATTTCTGTCCTTCTTAAAGAACGACTCTTCTTCCTCTAAAGAAGATAGTCTTGGGGCGCCTGGGTGGCTCCCTCGGTGAAGCATCTGCCTTCGGCTCAGGTCATGATCCCAGAGTCCTAGAATCGAGCCCCTGCATGGGCTCCGTGCTCGGCAAGCAGGGAGTCTGCTTCTTCCTCTGTCCCTCACCCCTGCCCATGCTTGCTCTCTCTCATTCTCTCTCTGAAATAAATAAATAAATAATAAATAAATAAATAAATAAATAAATAGATAAATAAAATCTTTTAAAAAAATGTGCTCTTTGTTCTGTCCTTCAGGATTTCCCAGTGAGGAAGGGGGTATCAGGAGCCAAGTTCCATGTTGGGTGCTGGAGTTACAAAGCTGGGTGGCACAAACCACGGGTTCTGTTCAGATTTCCTTGCATAAGACAGACACCCACAGGGCAAGCGATTTCTACAACTGTGCAAAATGCTATGGAGTCACATGGGGAGGGAACACTCATTGGGTCAGAGCCAACCTTAAGACAGGTTATTCCAGTTCATGTGACCTCACAACTGAGAGGATAGGGGGATGCAGGGTGATGAGTGTATCTTTTGAAACATTGAGGCGGAGGTGGGGGAGGGGGTGGAAACCAGACAAACTATATTTAAAATGTAACAGGTATTTCAAGTTTTATTTTTGTTTGTGGTTGTTTTTATAAGAAATGGGATGCATAGTGTGTTCCACCCCATAAGAAAGTATCTTTCAAATTGATAACTGGTTTTCTTCCATAAATGTCCATTTCTATTAGAATCCCTGAATTCTTGATTAAATTTGCAAATTAATTTTTAGGTACTTTTAAAGTGAGGACAGTTCTGAGACACCTTCAGTTGAAGCCCTGCTGCTAAAGGGAAGACGTGTGTTGGGCCTTTCTCTAATATGAATAGGTTGGGACTCACAGATCAAGGAACCCTAACCCCCATCCCGAGCTTATTTGAGTGATGCAGTAGGGTGCTGGTCCCGGCACCATTGAAAGGGTTTTGACATGTCACTATTATGGCTCCCTGTGCCACTTCCTTATTTCGGGTGTCAACAATTGCTTGGGATTGTGATATATTCTAATTCGTTCGTTCCTGGGTCCCAGTATACTGCAGGTAAAATCAACTATTTTGAGATTCAACCACATAATGGAATAAGCTGACATAACTGACTTTATATAGAGGATGAGAGTAAAAATACAGATATGCAGATAGTCACACAATGACAGGGAACGATTTTTATGCAGTTTGCCTACTGTATATAGCACGCTTCCTGGGGAGAGGTAGAAATGCTGGGACAGCTTGGGTAGCGGCATTATCACTCATCAACTAGATTTTGGAGTTCTTGACTGAATGCCTCTGTGCTTATTAAGACACTTCGGACCACAACGAGAACACAAAATGAGCTGAGAAATTTATCGACATAGGAGCATAGACAAATGAGACCAGGAGTGCTCTCCATTTGTGCTGATCGTGACTGCACCGCCTGACAATTCAGCAGAACATCATGAAAGGGATGATTTTGTGCCACAACCAAAAAAGGAATTTCTAAGTCTGTATTTTCCACCGGACTGTAAGCACCCAAAGATGATTTGTGGACTAGGATGATGTGATTCTTTCCAAACTTCTTTGGTTCAGTTACTTTTTTTGTTGTTGTTGTTTGTCATGGGCATTTGTTTTTCTCAGCTGTCTATGAATTAAATCTTCCTTACGTGCATCCATGACATCTCTCCATCTATTTTGTACATTAGCGCTTGAGCCATTTCTGAGATATTTTCATATTTAGACATACAATGTCATCTTAGAAAATGTGAAGGCCACGGGAAATTGATACAGTCTCATTCAAGTACAGGAAAGCTATAACAGAGGAGATAACCTATTGTCTAAATTCATGCTATGCTGAGCCCTGTTTTAAAATGGTGTTTTGCTGAATCCTTATAGTAATAATATCAACTAGAGAACCATGGGAACATAAAGAAGAGAGGAAAACTAGAAGGAGTAAAATAGTGTGGTGTTGGCGAGCTCTGGTTCAGGAATCAGGAGCCTATCCTTGCTAGCACCATAATTATGCCTTTGGACAATATTATGAACCTCTTCTCCGATCATCAGTTGACTCCTTGGTAAAATATGAAAAGTATGTTTCTGTTTGAAGAAATAGATAAGTTGCTGCATGTTATGTGCTACAGATGAACGCTGGCACATAAGATCGGTCAACTTCTCTAGGCTGCTGTCTCATTGTGCAGGAGCTCTACTATTATCATCTGCATCACGATCTCCAGCAACCCAGGCCTCAAGACATGGAGGTCTACTTCTCTTCTGTCCTTTCTTCTATGCTTATTTGTCTTACATATTTTGATCCGATTTTATATCGGTACCCCTTTAGGTGAAGCATTTTAAAATCTGTATTTTTTTAAATTTTAATTAATGAATTTATTAACTTATTTTTTAAGATTTTATTTATTTATTTGACAGAGAGAGAGTGAGAGAGCACAAGCAGGGGGAGCAGCAGAGGGAGAGGGAGAAGCAGGCTCCCCGCTGAGCAGGGAGCCCCACAAGGGCCTTGATCTCAGGACCCTGGGATCATGACCTGAGTCAAAGGCAGATGCTTAACCAACTGAGCCACCCAGGCACCCTTAAAATCTAATAATACTGCCTTTTTAAAATAAAAGTTTCCAGTTCTTATTAAAATGGTGGCGATTCAATTGCAGGATACATTAAGGAAAACATCATACAGTAGACCTTTATTGTAACACATCGTCTTGTGTGATAAGGCATTGTCCTCTAACATTGACAAATTATGTCCTGATATGTAATCCTTACATCATAGTAAATGCCACGTAACATGGTTTCTCCCTAGGAAAGGCGCCATCCTTATCCTCCAGTACCAGGGTTATAAAAAGATATGCTGAATTTTCTCAGGCAATATTTATATTCTTCCAGCAAATCATTTCTGAATTTGTACACTCTGGTCTTAGCATTTTGACCACTGCCTTGTCATCACACAGGGGCATTAATAGACACACACGTGCATTATGCTAGCACAGTTACACGAATGCACAAATACGCAACTAAAAAACAAACAAACAAACAAAAGCCCTTCACATCCATGCTCACCAAACTTTAGGGAAGTTCTTATAACTAAGCAAAGCCTCCAGGTCAAAAAGTCAATAAGAAATGAAAACACCATGGACACCTACAGCAACCTGAGTTGCATGGCCTATTCTAGCAACAAAGATGCTAGCAAGAGCTAAGGTGACAATAAATAGAAATGCAAATTTAAAAAGGAATGGGGAAAAAAAAAAAAGGAGAAGCCTTGGGAGAAGAGGCAGGCTGGGGAGAAAGGGGCTGTCTCTTAACTGGGAGGCGGTTGCGGGTCACATCGCTCACTCGTCTGTGTGTGTGCTCCGTGATTCTCATTCAGTTCGGCAAGATTCTCAAACAAAGTCCAGTGTCCTAAAAATATTTGGAACTATTACAAAGCATAAATTATAAATGTGTCAGGAAAATGGAAAAAGGTGTCTTGGGCCTACTTAAAGCACAAAATGATCTCAGCCATTATTCAACAATGATATGAACATCTTTTATTTCATTTCTCCTTAACAGTTCCTTCTGTTTGCTATCATTTCCTGCCCGGCACCATGTCAATAATTACTAAATTAGTGGGACACCTGTACAATTTCAGCTCAAGTGTTATTACTGACAAGTCAAACAATGGGGCTGATAGAAAAGATGGGACTCCATCTCCTTATTTAAATGGACCGTGTTCAGAAGGAAAGATTGAAACCCCCTTTTTCTTCAAAAGAGGGAGGGAGGGAATGGTTTACATTTTGTGCAGCTCAAGGACACGGAGTCAGAGGAAATGCCTTTTTAATGTAAACCTCTTTTCATTTCCAGGGGACAAAAATGAAGGTTATTGAAAAGAATCATGCTTGGTGGAAGAAGTAATTACATTTTTTTTTTCCAAATCTCGGAGGAATAATGCTTTTATATTTCCTGAGATGACCCAATTTGCACTGCGATACGCTCCCTTAAATGTAAGTGTGTGGATGTCCTCGCCCTGCATTGTTTTTCCCCCCGTGAAGATGCCCCTGTGTACCTCTGATTAACTTGAGTCCTAATCTCCCAGTTTTCCCTCCTTACAATGATGAGTTAAAAATGAAAGGCTCTTCAGCTGGTTGGCCCCTACCTCTGTCCCACCCAAACGAAACAAAACAAAACAAAACAAAACAAAACAAAACAAAACAAAAGACAAAACAAAATCCCAAAACCCCACTCAGCTAGCCAAGTCACTGCAGTTGCAAATCATCTCCTCCAGCTGTACAACGCAGGGCTGCCACTCTTGGAGCAGGGGAGACAGTTGCCTGACACATGGTCTGGAAGAGGAACCTGAGTTTCTGGGGTCAGCAGCCAGTGGCTGGCAAGACCTCCTCCTTATGATAGCTCATTCATCTCTAACCTTACCTATACTTGTGTATATCTCAAGGACCCTGCTCTTGATAGCTACATAGGACCCAGCATTCCCAGAATATCTTTTCTCTGTAATTGGCAGTAGTGTTTCTTCAACTTTCCCAATTATTTGTTAAAATGTGTGTTCCTAACGACATCATTGGTAACGAAGGCTCCAAAATAGCATCTCCACCTTTGAAATCTTTTGATGACTTCAATTCAAATGCTTCACGTGCTTTCTGGAAATTGATTTGCTTTTGATACAGTTGGGACCTGTAGGCATAAAACTAAGCTTATTTTTGAAATGTCAAAGGAACCTTCTACGACCTCTGGATCATAGAGAGGTAAACATTTATTTACAAAACTCATATAATGCTTGTTCTGATTTATTCATCAACAAACTCTTGATCTCTGGGAAAGTGATCATTCTTGTTGACGTTGAACATATTGAAAGGCCCTGATCTGAACTCTTTCCACCTCTGAAAGAAATAGATGGTCATCTCGATCATGTTAATGAGGCTACTATCATTCTTAAAGTAAGTTTTAGCTCTTTGTTTCTTTTCACTCATCTTCTCACACCAACCGGAAAGATTAAGATGTGGATAATTTGGGGTGATTTGTTTTGAGAACTGACAGGGAAGTGAGGTTCCTATCACCTGCAATAACTCAGGGAGTCCAACACAAGAAGCACTAGGGGTCGTCAGACACTCAACAAATCTCGTGCAGTGTGAGACTCAGAAAAAGAGAAATGGCTTGCATCTCAGGAACGTGAACTGCCAACACTTTACATAAACTCTCCTAAGGCTGGCATTTAATTGTCAATGAACATATTTATCTTGCTTGACTTCTCAAGCACCATTTGATTAACTATGCTCAATAACAAAATTGATTTGGGTAATTTTAATACCGAGTCTTAAGGTAAGAATAAACCCGCAATATTGCTATTTTTCCAATGTCAGAAATGTATTGGTGATCTCAGAGAGCTGGCTACTGATTGAAGGGGTTAAGAGAAGGGAAGAAAATTACAACAGCAACAACAACAAAAAGAAAGTGAAAGCTACGATTCTGACTGTAATCTTTCTAACATTTGGATTTAATGATTTTACCTGGAATTGTGTATAGGTCACTCATTCAGTCAACTGATTTTTCTTCCCACTAAGTTGACTAAATTCCCTGATTGTTTTCACCAGTACTGACCATTTTCAATGATTTAGTATGTTTCTCTGAACAGGATATGTGGAAACATTTTTTGAACTATCAGCTATTTGAGTTAGGTCGTTCCCATTAGGGTTGGTTTCTTCATTTGTTTAATATTAATATTTTTGAAAGAAGTTTCTGAATTTTGAGGTGCTGTCTAGTGAATTTGTGTAGACTTGTAGATGGTGCTTTAGTAGAAATATCACAGATGAATATAATAGGTTTTCCTTTATTGCACTAATGAGCAATATTTTTTGCACAAAGCATACTTTTCAGTGGTAGAAGTGGGGAACAGTGATTAAATTCTGGATATCATTGCATATAGGCCCAGCAGAATTGGCTGATGTCTGAGAGGAAGGCCTCAAGGAAGAGTTCTGCCTGAGTAATTGGTTGAATGGAGTTGCCATCAACCAATATCAGTTCTCCATACTAGATGTCAGAGTGGAAGTGGCAGGTAGGATGGGAATATACAAGCCTGGGACCCAGGAAGGAGATCTGAGCAAAAGCTAGAACAATGCAAGTCATTGTCATTCACCAAGTATGTGGAAACCTTGACATTGAATGAGACAGTCAAGGCAGTGAGAATGGATAGAGAAGAGTGTAAGTGTAAGATGAAGTCTGAGACTGGATCCATGACTGGATCCAGCCATGTGGGGAGTCATCAGTAACTTAGCTGAGAGCAGCTCTGCTGGAGAAGTGGAAGGATGAAGAGCGATTCAAAGAAGAGGAAAAAGAATAATTGGAAGGTACTACATATAGACAATGCTTTAAGTTTTTATTGTCAAAAGGAGCAAAGAAATGAAGCTAATAGCTGGAGGAGGAAGTGAAAACGTGTGTGCATGTGCCCACGTGTGCGCGCGCACGCGCGTGTGTGTGTGTGTGTGTGTAATCTTTCAAATGAGAGAAATAACAGATTGAATATGATGGGAAAATCCAATAGAAAGCAAAAAGTTGGTCTATGGCAGAGGGGAGAATTGTAGGGGTGATGTCTCTGAGTCGGTGAGAGAGGTTGGTATCTAATACTCAAGTGCAAGGATTGGTTAACTGAGAGGGAGGTGGCAGGAAATGCCAAGTGTGTGGGGACCAATGGTGGCAGGTGGCAGACGTGACAGTGGAAAGACTGTGAAATTCTCTTGATTGCTTCAATCGTCTCAGTGAAACACAAAGCAAGGTAATCAATTGAGAGTCAGGAGAGAGGGAGAAAAAGTACTGGGGAGAAAAAGGAGAGAAGGTGTGCAATCGCTTTTACAATGGTGCATGCAGTGCGGACTGGGTTGGCAGAGCCCGTGATGAAGTAAGCACAACCATGAGAATAACTAGTCTTACAGTTTTATAGCAAGTTCATGTTGCCTCAACATCCAAGCCCATAATCCATCAGCAAATGCGGTTTTGTGCTTACTTTGTGTAGGAGTACATTCTTTTGATGGCACGGCTGTGATGCCAGACAACACATTATTGAGGTGTTAGCTAGATTAAGGAGCTTGCATGGGAAATTAAATCAGCACACTGCTTCCTTCATTGAGAATGTTTTGCTGTGGAAAAAAAAAAGTGTGAGCTGAAATAAGCAGTGACTTAGTGACATTGTAAAAATTGTGAGTTACACAATCGTTAAATTTAAATGTACTCATTATTATGTGATGATATGGTAGCTGGTTATGAGCAACTGTATTATGTGCTGAGGTATGATGGTGATGGAGAGAAAAATGTTGTGTTGCAAAAGCTTGAGTAAATGCTTAGAGTTTCTTCAAGAGAAAAGAGAAAGTTCCAACTTTGTAAAGATGTGAAACAACCAGATCTGCTTATTTGTCCCATGTCTTTGATATTTTAAATTAATCATAATATTTTCATGCAGTTGAGAGGTAAGACCAAATGGAAAAAGCAAAAGTTAGGAGATTGTAAGAACAGAGTTTTACAGCTTGTTTCATTGTGTTTCATAATTAACAATGATTTTAACAAAGATGGATGGCCTTGTTACTACACATCTATGCAAGGTTATGAGAGAACAACTTTCAAGTTGATAGAAAGTTTTAAATTTTTCACTCTCTATCAAAAATGACTGATATTTTGAAATTCATAGACCTAAAATTCATCTTTTTTCATCAATATATCATTTAAATTCATCTATGACATTCCAAGATAAATTATTAGAAATTGTTACTAGCAAAGAGTTAAAAATTACGTTTGAAAATACAACATTGCTTGCTTTGTTTTGAATAAAAGAAAAAAAATGAATATTCTGAGCTTGCTGAAATTGCTTTAAAATCAAAGATCTCTTCTTCTGTTCCCATCAACCCACCTATGAGTCCTGAGAATTCTTCATATTTTTATGAGTATTGTTAAAACAAAACTCTTAAATGCTATTTATGCATTATCCCCTGCAAGTAGGGTTGCTATCAATGTAACCTAGATGAGATGAATTAACAAGCAAGGAGCAAGCTCATTTTTTACATTAACAACTTCACGTATTGACATACAAGGGTATTGGTTTAAAGCATACTTACATACATTAAATATAGGGACTTACAACTTCCTTGATTATTTTATTTCTGACTGCAGAACAACAGAGTTATGAACGTGATAAAGATTTTGTCTATATATTTTCCATACTTTTTTTTCAATGACCAAATGGTACAGTTTTTGAAATTTCTCATTTCCCCTATTTCATTTGATTATATTAACCAAAATGTAATTTTATATCTGCTCAATCTAATAATAAATACTGGGTTTATATTTTGCAGGTTCTTGGGTTTTTTTAAATTTCTTTTAAATTATGTTTTACAAAAATATTAATCTGGAGTAAATTGGATAAAAACTAGTGCTTTACTACAGATAGTTTGAGAAGCACTAACTGGCCATGGAGAAGTACATAAGATTCTTAAGTGAAGGAGACAGGTGGTTAGAAATATACTTTGATAGGATAGGACCAGACAGATTGATGGATGGGCTAATTGTCTGAAAAACCAGACAATAGAAACTGAATGAGCTAGAGGTAAAGGCCAGCTAGCTTAGAGTTGCAAAATGCAAATATTGCCAAAGGAATTTTTCAAGTGATAGTATGATATTATGGGAGCGGAATCTAAGCTTTTGGACACTGAGAAGTTTCCAAGGCAATGGGAGAAGGAGTCATAGTTTATTATGAGGTTTTGAAATTTGCTAGCTGGATGGTATACAGTGGCAATGAATGACCAGAGGAATAGATTGGTGAAAGGTAAAAAAGACTCAGATGTTCAATATTCACTCAACAAATATTTTAGTACCCATGGAGGATGAACACACTGTTCTAGGCACTAGTAGGATAGCAGTGACTTAAAAAGTCAAAGTCCTCGGGGTCTGAGTGGCTCAGTTGGTTAAGTGTCTGCCTTTGCCTCAGGTAAGGATCCCAGGGTCCTGGGGATAGAGCCCGCATCAGGCTCCCTGCTGCAGGGAGCCTTCCTCTCCCTCTACCCCTCCCCCTGCTTGTGTTCTCTCTCTCCCCAACGAATAAATAAATAAAATCTTAAAAAAAAAAAAAAAACCAAAGTCCTTTCCCTCACCAAACTCATATTCTAATTGGGGAAACACAGACAATAAAAAGTAGTTAAATAAATTGCTAAATATACACAAGCTAGTGATGAGCGCAAACTATAAAACAAAGCACAGTGAGAGAGATGACAGTGTTGAGGCGAAAATGGAGTGGTTAGTAGTGTTTTTATAGGATGCTCAGGAAAGCTCTCACTAATATTTCTCTTGGGCAGAGGCATGAAGCTACCTGAGCGTAAAGTGCAGAATACCTGAGGCAGAAGAGGGCTTGAGATGTTTGAGAAATAGCAAGGAACCTAGCTTCAGGGCAGGGAGAAAGGGTGGAGCATGGGGTGGCATTGGTAAGAAATGGAGTCAGAGAAGAAGCAGTACCCAAGGTCCACCAGGACCTTGAAGGACAATATAAGGATTTTGGTCTTTGGTCTATGTGAGAGGGAGAATACATGGAAGATATCAAGAACACAAAGGACATGAGTTTGGTGATAAAGGATCACTATGATGCTGAACTGCTTATAACTGGGAGCAGAGCAAGGTTGAAAGAAGGCAGATCAATTGTGAATTATTGCTGTTATCCAAGCAAGAAATCAAGCTCAGTCCCGATAGTAACCATGGTGATAATAGGAAGTGGTTGGGTTCTACATATTTTTGGAAGCTACAGATATGGGATAATGAGCATTGAGGGAAAAGAGCAGGTTGGAAATATAAACTTCACAGTGAAAAAACAATTGATGGTGTTTAACGAAAACGAAGATTGAGGGGAGAAGATGGATAAAGACAGATTCTGGTACATGCCAACATTTAGACATTGGGGAGAAGAGAAAGATTTAGAAAGGAAGTAGAGAGGGAGGTGCCATTGCCAGTGACCAATAAAGTTAACAGCATGGAGATTATCACTCACCTTGATAAGAGATGCTTCTGTAGATTTCTGAAGAAGAAAGCCTGAATGGAATGAAAATAAAATGGGAGGCTATGACACGAATGCAGTGATGAGAAGCAGGTCTTTCAAGTTTTTCTCTAAAGCAGGGTTTGGCAATCTATGGCCCATGACCTGTTTTTATAAAAAAAGTTTTATTGGAAGATAGCTATACTCATTCATTTATAGACTGTTTATGGCTTCTTTTGTGCTGCAATGACAGACTTGAACACTTGCAACAGAGACTATCTGGCCAGCAAAGACTAAAATATTTGCTACTTGCCCTTTATAGAAAAATTTGCTAACTGTCTGCTCTAAACTGTGAGGAGAAATGGGGGTGCTATCTTGAAGGAGATGTGGGAGCGAGAAGGACTTATTGTTAAGATGGAAGAAATTATAGAATATTTGTATGCTAATTGGAATTACCTGGGAGAAGTGAATAATGAAACTGCTGGGGAGTGAAGGGACAATCACGAGAGCTATACTTTTGGAATTGGCCTTGAAAAGGAATAGAATCCAGAGGAAATTAGAGGGATGGTTTATCCAGGAAAGGAAGGCAGACGGGCAAAATACACATATACTGATGTGAGTAGGTGGTAAATGTGGGTAGTGAAGTTATGGAAATTCTGATTGTTTTCACTTCCTAATCATTGATAGAGGAAACAAAATCATTGGTTGACAGTGAGGGACAGGGGTGGAGGGATTGTGTTGGAGATTTGTAGAAACAAGAAAACGGGTGAAATAGGCATGAGGCAAGTTGGAAGATCACTGAGCCAGGAAAATGTAGTAACTGGGCAGCATGAAGAGCTCATGAATACCAAATACAACTACTCACCATGGTGTGCGATTCGTTCAGTCATGGAGAACAGCTCTAGAGTGTCTCACAGTTGGATTTCACGTGGTTTGAGATTTTCCTGGTGAATATGATAAAGGGAAGAGGAGCATGGACTCAGAAATGATTGTGTTAGACAAATGAACCCCAAACTTAAATGTACATAAGAATCACGTAGAGCGCTTATTAAAACACAGCCTCCTGGCACCCTCTATGGAGACTCTGAATCAACAGATGGTGATAGGGCCCATGATTTTCATTTTTCCTAAGCTCACAGGTGAGATTAATACTGCCAAAGGCCCACACTTTGAGAACCACTGTTTTGGACTGCACAGTCTAGGCTAGATAAGTAAGGAAGTGAAGAATGAGGTGGGATGACAGTAGAAGGTGGCAAGTTTGATGCATTACAAGAGCCTCTGGATTTAGAAGAAGTGAGAAGGAAGAATCAGAGGCATTGGATAGAGCCTATGGAGATGGTATAAAATGTTGCTAATAACAAGTTCTACGGTATAACCTCTTAAGTGGGAGACTGAGATATAGGATTGTGAAACAAAATCCTTGGAGGTGAACTGCTCAAGGAGCTGTGAGGCTAAGTTATGTTGACTTGGTATATATAGATATTGGCATTACCAAGAATTTTTGATAGTAGTAGTAGAGAGAGCATGAGAAAGTGACGGTGAGCCAGGTAAGTACGGAGAATCTACCTATGCCTCCTACATTCAATGATAAGAGGGATACAGGAGTGAAAATGGACAACATTGGAAAGGGTCAATGAGCTGGGGAAAAGTGTTCTCAAGGGCCCATCAGGCTTCAGTCAGAGTAAAAAAGTGAAGGAAACATTCACATATGTATGCATCAGAAGAGTTTTGCTAAAGATGGATAATATATTCCAAAAGTCTCAGAGAAAGGGTCTGAATGTTAAGGGGAGGTGGAGGCTTGAATCAAATAAGATGCCTATTCTCTTTACGAATTAGAGTTTGGTATTGATGGGTCACCTTTGACTTCTTAATGAATAACAGAGCAGAAGGCGAAGGCATGATAGGTGTTCATGGTAAATTGTTCCATGTTGGGAAGCGAGACATGAGGCCTATCCAATTCTCCCAGGGTTCTTGAGTGCCTCTAATCCTTCCTTTTCACTTGTGATAACCCACAGATTCCTATAATACATCAATCTTACCACCTTTCCCTGTCCATCATATCGCATTCTTAGTGCCAGGCCTTGTTCTGGACACAAGGAGCACAGATAGAAAACAAATGGGTATGTTATCTTCACATAGAACTTGCATAGAGTGATGGAGAATGAAAAATAAGTAAGGGAATAAGTGTGTAAGTTCATCAAAAAAAATTTCAAAGAATGGTAAATCCTATGATGAAAATTACATACAGGCATGACTCAGAAATACGGTGGGTTTGGTTCCAGACCAACAGAGTACATTGAATATCACAATAAAGCAAGTCAAAGTAATTTTTTTGTTTGTTTCCCAGGGCATTTAAACGTTATGTCTATACTAAATTATATTCTACCGAGCATGCAAAAGCATTACATCTAGCAAAACAATGTGCATACCTTAATGCAAAAATGCTTTCTTGCTAAAAAGTGCTAACCATCATCTGAGCTTTCAGTGAATAGTAATCTTTTTGCTGGTGGAGGGTCTTGCTTTGATGTTGCTGGCTGCTGACTGATCAGGATGGTGATTGCTGAAGGCTGGGGTGGCTGTGGCAACTTCTTAAAATAAGACAACAACGAAGTTTGCTGCATCGATCGACTGTTCCTTTCACAAACCATTTCTCTGTAGCATGTAATGTTATTTGATAGCATTTTACTCACAGTAGAACTTCTTTCGAAATTGGAGTCGATCCTCTCAAATCTTGCTGCTGCCTACCATCTACATTTATGTAATATTGCAAACCCTTTGTTGTTATTTCAACAGTCTTCACAGTATCGTTGATTGCATCTCCAGAATCCACTTTCTTTGCTCAGACATAAGAAACAACTCCTCCTCCATTCAAGTTTGATCATAAGACGCAGCAGCTCAGTCCCATCTTCAGGCTCAGTTTCTAATTCTGGTTCTCTGGCTGTTTCCACCACATCTGCGGTTACTTACTCCACTGAGATCTTGAACCCCTCGAAGTCATCCATGAAGGTTGGAATAAACTTCTTTCAAACTCCTGTCCATGTTGATATTTTGACCTCTTCCCATGAATCACACATGTTCTTAATTGCATGTAGGATAGTGCATTCTTTCCAGAAGGTTTTTGATTCGTTTGGCCCAGATCCATCAGAGGAATCACTATCTATGGCAGCTATAGCCTTACAAGATGTATTTCTTATAGAATGAGACCTGAAAGTCTAAATTATTTTTTGATCCATGGCTGTAGAATGGATGTTGTGTTAGGAGGCACTGATCTCAGGTGACCATAGCAAATATAATCAGAATGAAGAAGTTTGAAAGTTTGCACGAATTACCAAATTGTGACAGAGATAGGAGTGAGGAAATGCTGTTGAAAAAAACGGTGCCTCTAGATTTCCTGGACACAGGGTTGCCACAAACCTTTGATTTGGAAAAAAAAAAAAAAAAGGAATATCGGAAGTGCAATAAGGCAGAGTGCAATAAAAGGAGGTATCTATAGAGTCAATTGAAATGCCTAGAGACTCTTTTTGATAGAATGGTTAGAAGAGTTCTCTCTGGAGAGTTGATATGTAACTTGACACTGAGATACAAAGAGAGAAAGGAGTGGGAGTAGGTGGCAAATTATTCCTGACAGAGGAAATATTGAATGGACAAGCTGTGGGACGGGAATAAGCTTGGTGTGTTGCGGACCAGAGAGAAGGCCAGTGAGCTAGAATGTAGTGCACAGGGGGAGTCAAAGATATGAGGACAGAGGAGGCAGGGCCATATCAGGCCACGTTTAGAAGGTGTTGCATGTATGTTGGGAAGCATCGGAGGATTGTAAGCAGAAGAGTGGCATATATTTATTTGTGTCTTAAATGAACTTTCTGGGTATTATGAAGAAGTAACTGTGGGGGCAGAAGACAAAATAAAGGTGGGTTTTGTTTTCAGATGTACTGAAGTTCGAGCAGATTGAGATTTCCAGTGATGTGTAGCAGATATTTCACACGTGGAGGTCAGTCATGTTAAAACCAGTCTGGAGCATGATACACCAACAGTATGAGTCATTTTGTCATTTCACATCTAGATCATAAGACCGTGACTCACGAATGTCGCAATTTCTCCTCTCTAGTATAGATTCCTTCTGTAATTGGATTTTATATCTGTCTGTTCTGCTGCTGATAAGAGCATCTTTCATTGCTGTGTTAGAGATAGTGTTTGTGTTGGCAGAAAACAGTCATTTCTGTTGTCGTTGATTTTTACGTCCATTATATGGAATTTCAGCAACTCATAAAAGCCCTAAGAGAGAAAAAAAAAATCATGGACGATTTTTCCTAAGTAAATAACTTAATCAGTTTGTTGCCTCTAGGTCAGATAATTTAATTTAACAAGAAAGAGGGAATGCACTACTTATGTTGGAGATACAAACTTTTAAATTAGCTTCCAGCACTCTACTCAGAATAATGGATGTTAACAGAACACAAGAGGACCTTGCAGTAGAATGAACAAGGGTCAACCTTCAATTCACATCCACGGTTTTCATGTTTTAGTTTGGTTCTGACTTATATGTCAAAGAAGATAAAGAATTTAGTTGTGAGCAATGACTTCACTGGTTTTTAGAATGATAAACTAAAAACGGCCCGCAAGGACTCTCAGGATCAGAAAAGTTGGATGGTTATTTACCTCTCTCACTTTACTAATTGAATTTCTTGGACAATTTAATGACCGTCTCCATGTTTTGGTGTTATCTTATGTAAAATAAAGAAAATAAAATTGTCTTTAAAATGTTACTGACAAATTAAATATGTTTTAGAGTAAATGCTTAATTAACAGAGCACCTGAGGAATAGAACATAATTGTTATTCAAGTACTCGTGCTTATGCCTCCAAAAAGAACCCCAAAAGTTATATTTTGGGTTTGCCTCTAAGAAAACATAGACCGTTATTCAAGAAAGTATAGTTATCACTAGTACTGAGACCATGGAATATGTTCATTTGTGTATTCTTCTAAAAAGGATTGTATTTTGTAATAAATAGCATTTTTCACAAGATCATCACAGCAAGCAAACAGCAACCTTTATAAGGTTGATCTTTGTCAAGTTCTTTAATGTTAGAAAATGTCTTAAGAAGAAAAACCTTTAATAAAAATCAAATTAATGTCATGGCACAGCCTATGAGGAAAACCTTATCATAGACCTTTAGACTCTTAGGGCATCTTGGGCAAAATGCAAAGCTAGACTAATGATACTTTGGGGGAACACACCATGATTTTTGAAAAGTGTTTCTTATAAACTTTAAAAGAATATGTGAAAAAGAACAGTTTTCATGCCTTGTAAAATTGTGATATGCCTCAAGTCCTGGGAGTTCCTTCTGATTAAAAAAAAAAATCATTTCCATAACTTTGGTCCCAAGGTATCTTTTTTTGACTCCTCCTTTCACCCATTCCATATTACCCATGGACAGGCTGAATGAGTTATTCATGACATGATAGCTCTTTGAATTGATATTGGCTAGTTTAACAAAATGTTCCTCTTATAAAGACACATACAAAATACATAAAAATATGTATATAGGGGTCCCTGGATGGCTCAGTCGGTTAAGCCTCTGACTCTTGTTTTCAGCTGAGGTCATGACCTCATGGGTCATCCTGGGATGGAGGCCCACATGGGGCTCTGTGCTCAGCAGGGAGTCTGCTTGAAGATTCTGTCCCTCTGCCCCTCCCTCCCCTTGTGCATGCTTTCACTCTCTAAAATACATAAATAAATAAATCTTTAAAATTTTATATTATTTATTTATTTATTTTAGAGAGAGGGAGCAAGAGTGAGAGAGTACACATGTGAGTTGGGGGGAGGGAGAGAATCTTAAGCAGACTCCATGCTGAGTGTGGAGCCCAATGCAGGGCTCAATCACAACCTAAGATCACAACCTAAGCCAAAACCAAGGGTCAGTTGCTTAACCAACTGAGCCACCCAGGTGCCCCTAAAAATATGTATATAAAACAATGAGTTGATAAACCAGCACTCTTTTTTTTTTTTTTTTTTTTTTTTTTTTTAGAACCAGGTGATCTGGTACTGGTTTGGGGGGACCACCATTTTTTCACTTCTAAGTCTTACAGATTTTTTCCCCCAAGCCTCACATCAGAATTCTAAGAAGGAAAATGCAGATTTTCCAAACATTCAATCAGAGGGGATTTCTGTTGGGTTTATTTTGGAGTCAGAAAAATGGCAGTTCATTCATATTTGTCAAGGCTTCAAGTGTCTGTTTTGTAGATCATTATTGAGGGCTTACTTGTTATTACACAATTTTACAGTTTTGAAAACTTAGAGAGGTTTAGTAACTAGCTCAAGGTTATATGAATAATAAGTTTGTGAGTCAGCACTTACACCCAAATCTATCTTCAAGGGCTATTTATTTTCTTTGCTAGTTCTATAAATATCATACCATCTATCACTATGAAATATCTTTTAGGAGTTGGGTAGTTTGGGTGGATCTTGCATGCTGCAGAAATTAATACAAGGCAATTAATGAAGAAAAATATTTTCCTTCCTATGTTCAATTTAGTTTGCATTTTATTTCCAAAAAAGATCTTATTTTACTTTCCACACTAGAAACAGAACTATTGTACTTTTCCTAATAGACCAAAGAAGGAGGTAAGGACCAATGAGACGAGATGCCTTGCTGGGGTGTCTCAGTCAGAAGAGCATACAGCTTTTGATGTCCAGATCATGAATTAGATGTAGAGATTACTAAAAAAAAAATTAAAACAAAACAAAAAATAAAATAAAATTGTATAACTAGAATTTTATACACCCAGGAATGATATCTGCTTTTTTTTTTTCACTCTTTCTACTGAACATGCAATGTTGGACTCTGCTATCATCTACTTTGTTAAGGTGGAAACACATATTCTAGGATTACGTTCCCATATGGTTTTGAGCTAGAGTAGGCCAAAGGAGGAGCTTGCTGAGCTGTAGAAGGCAGAAGGGAAGGAGAGGTTATTACTATCAGGTATGGTGATAAAGAAACAAAGGATACATGGATGGCACTGGAGGAGAAATAAGTCAAGTGAAATAAGTCAAGCAGAGAAAGACAATTATCATATGATTTCTCTCATCTATGGAACATAAGAACTAGGAAGAAGTGAACTAGGAATAAGTGAAATAAGTCAAGCAGAGAAAGACAATTATCATATGATTTCTCTCATCTATGGAACATAAGAACTAGGAAGATAGACTGGTGATGGGTAGTAAGGAGGGCACGTATTGCGTGGTGCACTGGGTGTTATATGCAACTAATGAATCATTGAACTTTACGTCAGAAACCGGGGATGTACCGTATGGTGACGAATGGGATAGACTGGTGATGGGTAGTAAGGAGGGCACGTATTGCGTGGTGCACTGGGTGTTATATGCAACTAATGAATCATTGAACTTTACGTCAGAAACCGGGGATGTACCGTATGGTGACTAACATAATAAAATAAAAGAGCATTAAAAAAAAAAGAGTATACATGATTCATCATCAGACTATAGACTCTGAGAAACAAACTGAGGGCTTCAGAGGGGAGGGGGGTGGGGGAATGGAATAGACTGGTGATGGGTAGTAAGGAGGGCCCGTATTGCGTGGTGCACTGGGTATTATACGCAACTAATGAATCATCGAACTTTACATCAGAAACCAGGGATGTACTATATGGTGACTAACATAATATAATAAAAAAAATTAAGTAAAAAAAAAAGAAACAAAGGATAGCTGTTGGGAATACTCAGGGAGCTTGTTCCCTGCCACTTTAATGCAGCTCATCTTAACTACCGGCTTTGAAGTTCAATAGCAACCCTAGGAGTATCACCAGATGCTTGACTGCAGAGCCACAAAGACAATAGCTACAAAGAGGCAACAGATTCCCTATAGCCTTTTAGGGATCTCCTCGTGGGTGGTTCCATGCTTAGCATTTCATATTTCCCTTCAAACTCCAATTTTTCATTCATACCAACACTTCAGACAAACTGATTTTTGACCCTCTGACCTCTAACTATAACTTTCGGACATACTTTTTCCCATTCCTCCTTCATTTGTGTAAGTTCAGTTCCTATAAATGGTCCCTATTCCTCTTACACTCACAGTGGCTTTACTTCCCTGAGCGAACTCTGAATAGTAGAGTTACTATTCCTAGAAGTGATTCTACAGTTACTGAACCTTAAAGATTAAATTAGTTCTCTCTTTGACTGGATGTAAAAGTATTTAAGGCTTTGATGTCACCAATAAATGAGATGGGAGTGGTTCATTGCATTCAGTGGCCAAATATTACTTAGATTATTATCTCCTTTGGAGTCAAGTGCCTCTAGAAGCAAGGCTTTGGGCAAGTAGCAGAAACGAGGAATATTTTAGTAAGAATAAAGAGCATAATGATACTTGGACTTGTTGACTACAAAGGAGAACTTGAGTAAAGAAAATAAGAAGTTAAAATTTTTAAATTTTCAGCTTATGATCTGAATAAGGAATCTGAAAGTTTTTATGACTACCCTAAAATAAACCCTTATCTTTGATAGCCACAAGGTCAAGATTTCTGAAAAACAAACAACAAAGCTGGTCCTGAAGGGGACTGAATAACAATAAAAATTGAATTCACAAATTTTCAGAGTTTCTTAGGATTAGGACCATTACTGGGAAGAAGGGGGGGCTCTCGAAATTAGGATGGAGACTTATGGGCAAATACCAATGAAGTTGAATGCCTGCAACTTCTCTTTGCCAGTTGAGGTAGCCATTCTTCCTCTGTCCAAGGAGATAACCCTTCCCTTTTCTGAATAACCTGTAATAGTCATTGTCTTTCAGGGTACTGCTGATCCTCTTCAGGCTTTATCCCACTGTCTCTCATTGATTGTCAATCTATAACCACCACCCAACCCATGCAGACCTCGGGGATAAAGTCCAGACACCAACAGATTTATAAGATGTTGTCAATTTATACTGACAGAATAAATTATGATATTGGGCCATGAAAGTGTTAGATTAGGTTGGAAGGAAAAAATGTTGAATTAGAGAAAATTTATTAGAAGAAATATACTAAGTAGAGATTCTGGATTCTGGTAGCTGGAAAGGAGGCTGGGAATGACGGTATCAGTTTTCACAATGATTTGATTGAAACCTGAACTAAATAGTGGCCTACACTAAATGAAGCAAAGAATTCAGAACTTCCTTTGTGTACAGAAGTGGAAGGTTCCTGAAGGCTTAGGATGATAGGAGTGTTTTAACACACGCTTATATACAATTTCCTCACTTATCATCACTTACCACTGACTGTATTGCTATGTTGCCCTGGGAGGGTCCGGAGGACATCACCTTTGCCATTCCCTCAATGTATTGAGAGATACCTTGGTAAGGGGAACATTGTCACCCCTGAAGAGTTCCGTGGTGTCTCTTCTCCTTAGGTGGTGACTATGAGTGAGAAACGCTATTATAGAAGTAGGCCCTTGTGGATGGGTTCTTGAGTGACAAGGAGCCAAGTGGGGGCAGATAATTACCAGAGACAAGATGGCAGTGTTAACTCTAATAGGCGATAGAGTCAGAGCAGTGATCAGAAATAGTTTGACCCTCAGAGGTCCTTGGTTTGGGCTAATTGTGGTATCTCTAGAAGTGAAATAAATGAGAAGTCTTCAAAAGTCTCACTCCTTTGTGTGAACAGCAAGGCTTTAGGCTTGTTAACAGAAGTATGACTCAAATCACCACATGGAGAGAGTCACAGTTCCTAACTTAGTGTCCTTTAAATGGATAAGAAGTCCTGTCCCCAATGGGGAAGAAACCAGCAGCTCTGCCAACAATACATACTATAATATTCTGCCTTGTGTCCCCCCAGTAGCCCTGTGGTCATCAAACAGATTAACTATATATTAAGAAAGAGAAATTATTCAGACTTTTCAGAGATTACTGTCTACTGCTTCTGACTGACATTAATTCTGGAGTCCCCAGACACTACGGTTGTCAACCAGTCATAGTCAGGACTTGTAGCAGCCAGGAAATTAATTAATGGAATTTTGATTCAGGTCGATTTCACAATGAGCCAAATTGACCCTTCCATCTGGCCTGTGGTTATTTTCTCAGTTCCAGAATGAATAGTAGGAATAGATATATTTAATAACTGTCAGAATCTTTGTATGATTTCCATGATCTTTATAATGAGGATTATTATGAAAGCCCCCAATATTGCTCTATCAATTCAAATAATAATCTAAGAACTATAGTGCATTTATAGAAGAATTTCAGAAATTAGTACTACTATCAAGGACTTGAAGAATGTAAAGGTGATTTCTATCATACTCCCTTTCAACTTGCCCACTTGGTCTGTGTACAAGAAATATATATCTTGGGGGTGCCTGGGTGGCACAGAGGTTAAGCGTCTGCCTTTGGCTCAGGGCGTGATCCCAGCGTTATGGGATCGAGCCCCACATCAGGCTCCTCCGCTATGAGCCTGCTTCTTCCTCTCCCACTCCCCCTGCTTGTGTTCCCTCTCTCGCTGGCTGTCTCTCTCTCTGTCGAATAAATGAATAAAATCTTAAAAAAAAAAAGAAATATATATCTTGGAGAATGATAGGTTATCATGTGCTTAATATGGTGGTGATTCAAATTTCAGCTACTGTCCTACTAGCATCTAGCATCTAGTATGCAGTTACTGATCTGTGAAATGTCTTTTCTGTATACCCGTTAAAAGAGACTATCAGAACAGCTTGCTTTCATCTGGCAGGACCAGCAATACACCCTTACTGTCTGCTTCAATTCCCGGCCCTTTATAGAGTTGTCCAAGAGTCAACACGGAGAGAGCCAAACAGTCAATATTTCACATTTCTAGGGGGCATATGGTCTCTATTCTACATTGTTATTTGTGTTTCTTCAAAATCTTTTAAAAATGTAAAAATCATTTTTAGCTCATGGGCCATGTAAAAACAGGGCATGGGCCAGATTTGACCCATGGTTCATAGTTTGCTGACCCCTGATTTAATAACCCAAAGGGACATTGGTTATATCTCCATTGCATAAGACTTCATACTGACCCACCTGTTGATAATATTATGCCGATTTGACCTGGTAAGTAGGAATTTGCAATTACCCTATTAACCTGAGTAACACAAAAGTGTATTAGAAGGTGGGAGATAAATCCCACAAAAATTTAGTCCTGCTTCAATGGTGATCTGTAGGGATCTACTGGTCTTAGCATATTAACATAACCTTTCCAAGGTAAAGGAAAACTGCTACACTTGTGTCCTCTTTACCATAAAAGTTTCTTTGCATTTTGGAGGTAACATGTACCTCATTTTGGCATGCTAATCCAACCCATTTATCAGATAACACATAAAATTGCCATTTTGAGTGGGGCCCAGAGTAACAGATAATTCTCTGATGTCAAGATGTTCTGGATCTTGGATCATATGACCAGAGCAAATCCTATGATGCCTTGAAGAATCACTGGCAAAAGGCATGTTGTATAAAGCCTTTGATGGGCTTTCATAGGTGAATCGCAATGTACTTCATTAAGATTTTGAAGCAAAGTTTTTTCATATTTATTTATTTTCCTTTTGAAAAACAGCTCCTGGTTTGCTACTAGGCACTAGTAGAAACAAAACACTTGATTACAGACCGCAGTGTGTTTCCAAGCCATGTGACCCGACCTACTGCTTATTAACTGAGTATTTTCCAATCCACACAGCCATAAAATTGGCCATACACAGAAATACTCCATCATTAAACAGAAGTGATATATACATTCAAGTACATTCAAGTGGGATTTATCCCTGGTACATTCAAGTGGGATTTATCCCTGGGCTGCAAGGATGGATTAACATCCACAAATCAATACATATGATACACTACATTAATAGACTGGAAGATAAAAATCTTACATGATCATCTCAGAAGATGTAGAAAAAACATTTGACAAAATACAGTATCTTTTCATGATAAAAATGATGAACAATTTAGGAATATGAGGAATGTACTTAAACATAATAAAAGCTCTATATGACAAGTCCATGGCTAACATCATACTCAGCGATGAAAAGTTGAAAGATTTTCCTCTAAGATCAGGAACAAAGCCAAGACCCCATTTGTACTACTCTTCTTCAACAGAAGTCCTAACCAGAGGAATTAGGCAAGAAAAAAAAATATCATCTAAATTAGAAGGGAAAAACATAAAATTGTCATTATTTGCTAATGGTATGATCTCATACATAAAAAATGCTAAAGACTCAAACAAAGAACTGTTAGAATTGATAAACTCATTCAGTAAAGTTGTATGATACAAAATCAAAACAAAACAAAGCAAAACTTGGGAATAAATTTAACCAAAGAGGTGAAAGATCTGTACCCTAAAAATTACAAGACTGTTAAAAGAAATCGAAGAAGACACAAACAAATGCAAATATATCCTGTGTTCAGGGATTGAAGACATTAGTATTGTTAAAATATCACATCACCCAAAATCATCATTCAAAGCAATCTCCATCAAACTCCTGCGACATTTTTCACAGAGCTAGAAAAACAATCCTAACATTTTTGTGGAACTGGAGAAAAAAAGACAAAAACCCAAAGAGTCAAAGCAGTCCTGAGAACAAAGACTAATCCTGGAGGCATCACACTATCTAATTTCAAACTACACTGCAAAAGCTAAAGTAATCAAAACAGTATGGTACTGGCATAAAAATGGACCTATAGGCAATGGAACAGAATCAAGAGCCCAGAAATAAATTCAACAAACCCCTTCATATATAGTCAACTACTATTTGGCAAGGAAGCCAAGAATACTCAACAGAGAAAGGATAGTCTTTTCAATAAGTGGTTGGAGCTGGAAGAACACATGCAGAAGAATGAAATTGTCACCCTATCTTACATCATTTACACAAATTAACTCAAGGTGGATTAGACTTACACATAAGAACAGAAACTGGAAAACTCCTAGAAGAAAACTTAAGGAAACATCTCCTTGATAATAGGTTTTGACAATGATTTTTTGGATATGACACCAAAAGCATAATCAACAGAAGCAAAAATACGTAAATGAGACTGCATAAAACTACGAAAGCTTCTTTACAGCATAAGAAACAGTCAACAAAATGAAAGGCAGCCTGTGGAATGGGAGAAAAAATCTATATGTCATATATCTAATAAGGAGTTAATATCCAAAATAAATAAAGAATTCATACAACTCAACTTCTTTCCCAAAGTAGACATACCAATGGCCGACAAGTACATGAAAAAAGGTGCTGGATTTCACTAATCATTAGGAAAGTGCAAATCAATATCACAATGAGATATCACCTCACACCTTTTAGAATGGCTATCATCAAAAAGACAGGAAACAGCAAGTGTTAGTGAGGATATGGAGAAAGAAGAACTCTTGTGGACTGTTGGTGGGAATGTAAATTGGCAGAATCATTATAGAAAACAGTATGGAGGATCTTCAAAAAACTCAAAATAGAACTACCATATGATCCAGCAATTCCATTTCTGGGTATATACCCAAAAGAAATGAAAACAGGATCTCACTAAAGAATATCTGCACTTCCAAGTTCATTTCAGCTTTATTCACAACTAGCCAAGATTTGGAAACAACCTAAGTGTCTGCCAGTGGATGAATGGATAAAGAAGGATAAAGAAGATGTGGTATGTGTGTGTGTGTATAGATATATAGATATAGATGACATCACTACCTTTGTCAATACTATTCAGTCATGAGAAAGAAGGAAATCCTGCCATTTGCAATAGCATGGATGAAACTCAAGAGCATTATGCTAAGTGAAATTAGTTAGACACAAGCAAGACAAATAATATCACTTATATGTGGAATCTAAAAGGCTGAACTCAGTGTAGAGTAGTGTTTATCAGGAGTTGGGATTAGGGGGAATGGGGAGATATTGGTCAAAGGGTACATACTTCAGTTTTAAGATGAATAAGTTCTGGAGATCTACAATACAGCATGGTGATTTCAGTTAATAATACTGATATATATATATATATATATATATATATGAAAGTCACTAAGAAAGTAGATCTTAAATGTTCTCATCACAAAAAAGAAATGGTAATTATGTGACATGATGGTGGTGTTAATCATTTCGCAATACCTAAGTGTATCAAATCAACACATCATATACGTGAAATTTACACAACGCTATATGTCCGTTTTATTTCCATACAGCTGAGTAAAAGAAAAAATACAAAATAAAAAAAAAATTAAACAAACAGATGGCCTGTTCTGTGCATGTCATTCAGTCTTGCTTCTCTGTCTTTGCCCCGGGTCTCGTGACTAGTGCAGCGGTAATGGTGCTTTTACATGGCTTCATCTGCATGGGTTTCTACTCACCAAGTTCAAGATACCAGTAGTTACTGCTGAGTGCTCAGCTCGCCCACAGAGAGCAAAAATAAGCACTTTTTTGTTCCTGTCCTTCCTGTCTAAAGCTAACACATCTTCTTTTGCACATCACATTCTTCGAATGTTAATGACTGGACACAATTAATCTGCATCTCTTAACCCTTCAAAGGTTTGGAAAATTGATTTACCTAATCCTAAGTATTTTGAACTCATTAAAATTGAAGTGATTTTTTTAGTAGAAAGAGTGATGGCATCTAATCCTTATTCAAGACTTTATATAACCATAGCAAATAGTTTTCCTACACAGCAATACGAAGAGTGCTCCGTGAAATATTTAGAAATGCTCCATCAAAACCCCATGGTGTGGGCTAATATTCTACAGAGAATAGAAAATAAGCAAGACTAGCTGATTTAAAGCTCTCTAGTGTCTAGAGACTGTCTTGCAAACCCTCAGGTATAATATTTATTCCCCTTGCCCATCATGATTTACTCTGTAATTTATAATCACACTTGAACTGTCAGTTCTAAATCAAAGAGCATTTTTGAGATGGTAACACAATCTTGTAGAGGACTACTAAATCTCTCCCTTAAGCACACTTGAACTTTCCAATACTCCTTGGGGAATACTCAAGACGCAGCACCATGGTATGCCAGCTACTTACATGAAAACATTATGATTTTTGCTAATTGGACCATTAAAATATAGGTTTCGATAAAATTTGAACTATTCTTTGAATAGGATCCAGTTTGATAACCAGAACTGAATGCTTTTTCACATCATACGCTGTAGAGCTAAACACATCAGCGTATTCAGCCAGGCAATAAACTTGTGTTGGCTGGTCGGATATGATTGATTTGTCAGGTCAAGCCAAATCTGCTATGAGCTATCTAAACACCAACTAACTGGACTGAGGATCAAATTTAAAAAATATTATTGACCTTTCTGGACAAAGTCAGTGTCATTGAAGAGGTAAGAGGAAATTAGAATTCTGTTTCTCCTATGAAACCAATAAGATGCCATGTTAGATGGGTGTGGAATCCCAGGGAGAGGAAGGAATTGGGGATGACATCTCTGCTTTCGTCATTCTCCATGATCCTGTCTCACCTCTGCTGGGCTTCCATGGCAAACTTTCTTTCTGGTCAGATCAACTTGCCTGGTCAGAATCTAAGCTACTATAATTCGTAGAAGAAGAAGGAACGGAGACAAACATCTATAAACCTGTGCTTATTCTTTTCAACATCAATTTCCTTTTGAAACATAAGACAGCCACACTCAGGGTTGAAAAGCAAAGGTGCTGACAACTCTGTCTAAATTGAAAATAATTGGATGCTTGTGGGTCAAAGCCCCGAGGCACATAAAGCCAAGTATCTGAACATCAATGGAAAAGCAAGCGGGTCAGAAGATACCCCATATCTCCTGTGCCCCTCTCTATTTCTAAGTTCTAAAGGCTCATTTGGGACTCATGGTGTTCCCTCATAACCCAATGAAGTCAAAGCCTCTTATTATAATATTTTAATAGGACTGGACAATTCAGCTAAGACCCCTGGAATGGAAAGGAGTCATCTTTAAAGGCTTGAGAGAATGTAAGAATCTAAAATAAACCTTGGCAAATCCCTACGCTAAAAAGAAAATATTTGCAAATATTCCTAAACCAAGTATCTGAGTATAAGACAATTTTCTAAGTTAATAAGAAGTGAAGACAATAATTGGAAAAGCACAAATCAGTCACTTTGATGTGGTAATTAGATTACAAATTTGTGCATGTAGTTCTCACAGAAGAAGAATAATTAAAAAAGAAAAAAAAAAAAAAGCCCCACTAAATCTCACTCAAGGTTTATCCCCAAAAGATACTGAAATAAGAGACACATCATTTCTTGACATGAAATTTAGTTATTTTTAAATTAACATTCTATATATTTTGACTGCACTTTAGTATTCAGACTTAAGAAATCCCTCAAGGGGTGAATATATTTTATATTAAGAGTTTTCAATTTCATTCCAGCCTTTTGATGACACTAAAGTCTGGTATGCAACAGTACAGATTCTGGGCACTAAAAAATGATTCTACACTCCACCTTGGAAATAACCAACCTCTACGAGAGTTCTGGGAGGCAATGCTATAGCATTCAGAGTGTGGTCTGAAACCAGTGACCTTGGTCAAAATCTATCTTGTTCACATGCTAGTTTGGTGAATTCAGGACAGATATTTAACCTTTCTGAGTGTCAGTCTCCTGCTTCCTAAAATGGGGATCACAATAGCTGTTATATGATTTGCTGTGGTTATCAATCCCAATAACCCATTTAAGCAATTGTAAATGCTCATTATACATTCATGTAGTTTCTCTCCTACCGTTCTTCTCTTTTTTCCATCATAAAAGAATTAAGATTAGATTCAACAGCAAATGATGGAAAACTCAAAATAACAGTAGCTTGAAGACAGAAGTTTATTTTCCTCTTCTGAAAACGCAGCAACCCAGAGCTATCATGATGGTTCTGTGATCACCAGCTCATGGTTCAATAGAGCTCCCCAATTTATCACAGAAATATCAGAGGGAAACAGGATGGGAGGTGACTGCATGTCTTTACTTTGGGGTCACTTCTTAGAATTCAGACTCAGTGCATCTGTTTCTGGGTGAACTGGGGAGACCCCGAGCCTTGACGTCTCAACCCAGCTTGTGGTAAAGATGTTGCTGAAGGCTCTTGGTTTCCTCAGGAGAAAGAATTCCAGGACAGATGCAGCACAGTGGGCAAGCCACAGGAGTGGGAAGGTTTGTTAAAGTGAAAGGACACTCCAGAGATATGAGTGGGTGAGCTCAAGAAAGAGAGTGCTGTGTCCTAGGGGTTCAGGTTTCTGCCTGTTATGGACGGCTATTTACAAGGGGGTGGAATATTCATTACTTGGGTAGGGACTTTTTGGAAGCAGGGTTTCAGGCCTTTTCTTTCCTCCCCCCCTGCCTTCTTCTCCTTTCTTCCCTTCCCTTCCCTTCCCTTCCCTTCCCTTCCCTTCCCTTCCCTTCCCCCCTCCTTCCTTTTCTTAAAGATTTTATTTATTTATTTGAAAGCAGGGAGAGGGGGGAAGGGAGGGAGAGGGACAAGCGTACTCCACGCAGAGTGCAGAGCCCAACATGCGCTCAATCTTATGACCCTGAGATCATGACCTGAGCCGAAACCAAGAGTTGGTGCTTAACTGACTGTACCAACTAGGTGCCCCATCATGCCTTTTCTTTCTTTCTTATTTTGTCAGGGGTTTCCAGCCTATTCTGTCAGCCATCTTGGGCCTGTCTGGTTCAACCTGGCTTCTTGTGGCTTTGTTTTGGAATGCTGCCTGTACAGGCCTCTGACTTTGCTGATGGCTGGCCATGACAACTTCCTCTTTGCTTAACCTCCAGGGCCCCTATTAGAACCTCACTAACTGCCTCTAACACAGCTATTTTAATCCCATTGGCCAGGACTTATAGTGACAAGGTTGCAGTGATGGCTGATTTTAGGGGTCAACTTGATGTGCTCATGAGGTGTCCAGATATATGATTAAACATCATCTCTGGGTATGTTTTGAGGGAGTTTTGCAATAATATTAGCATTTGAATGCATAGACTGAGTAAAGCAGATTGCCCTCCCAGTGTGGGTGGGACTCCTTCAATCCAGTAAGGGCCTGAATACCACAGAACGCTAGAGAAAGGAAGAATTTCTATCTCTGTCTGGGATATAGGTGTTTTCCTGCCCTTGGAGTGGGACTTAGGCCATCAATTCCCCAGTTCTCAGGCCTTCGGACTCAGGCTCTAACTCCACTACCAGCTGGGTCTTCAGTTTGTAGACAGCAGATTGTGAGGCTTCTCAGCCTCCGTAATTATGTGAGCCAAATCCTTATAATAAATCTCTTTATATACGTGTATATCTCCTGTTTATACATTGATGTGTCAAGAGCTGGGAAATGTAGTCTTTATCCATGTGGTCATATGCCCAGTTAGAAACAGGTTTTTTTTTTTTAAGTTTTATTTTAATTGCTATGGAAAAATGGAGAGTAGATAAGACGGAAAACTCTAAGCCACTAATATACTTCCACTCCATCTCTGCTACCACCATCTGACTGGAGTCAAATATTTCGGTGGAATTATAACAAATGGTCATTACAAAGAGAAGTATAGCTTTATCTTTATAAAACCAAATTACTCTTTGATCCATGGACTGATTTAACTGAAAGATTAAATCATCTGTTGATTTGTCATCATAGAGGATGACTCCAAATGGAATTATATAACTTTATTAATAATCCACATAGTACATGCTTTATTTATGTCTGTATTAGCCCCAACAGAAGAGAAATTTAGAAAACAGTGAAGAAAAATCAGTAGGATTTCACAACTAGAGACATCAACTTTGTAGTAATAATAAAAAGCTTTATTTTTAGGAGAATGAGTTGAGATCTTAGATTGAAAAATTAATTTCTCACGTATTTCCTCCAAATAAAAAAAGAAAAAGAAAAAAAAAGTAAGATGTGTCTTTGCACTAAGAATCCAATTAACAGATGAAAACCACCAGCTAAATCAGTTTTCTGCTTTCATATGGGGAGAATTGGCTGGATAATCAGTTTAATTGTACATAAATGGGCCTGTAGGGAAGTAAAAATAAATTTGGCAGAAATATATTTTACTCCGGGGTTTGGGAATGTGAGTTAGAGGAACAATGTTGGTTTGAAGTGAAATTGCACGTACTTATGTCTATGGATGTAACAGGTTTCCATTTAGCTGGAACCTGAAATTTCATCTTCTTTGGCCATGCAATACCTGGCCTTTGACTCTCTGGCTTATGGCTGATCAAGCCTGGAGATGGGAAGGGGGTTCTAGGCCAGATCTTCCCCCAAGGAACTTGGCCTTCAAGACTTCTCTGTGAAATGATGAGAGAGTGAATGATTTCAATAAAGCTCTTTCTAGCTCTAGGATTCTCTGCCCCTGTGACTTCATGACTTGAATTTTCTGACAATTTGCTCAGTGCTTGGCATAGGATAGAAGCATTTTGTCCAAGGTGACACGAGGTGCTGTGGCATCTCTGCTTGGTGCGATCCTCCCAACATTGGAAAATCTTTGCCTGTTGCTAGTGCCGTGTTACTTTGAATTTGCACGATTTCCCACTGCTGCCGTTTAAATGATAACAGCAGGTTCAAGTGATTTGCAAACTGTCAGAAAAATGACCTCAGACACCCCCATCGTTTTCAGTGACTGTAGATACACCCTGAGGCTAAAGCCCCAGCAGAATTTTAAATAAAGCAGGATAAATCCAAGCTAACTTCCCCACTTCTGACACTTCCAACAATCAAGGCAGCATCCGCCTCATTGCAGCCCCTGTTCTGCTAGAAACACCATGTTACCTGCAGAGGGTACCCAAGAACTGTCATGTTCGAAGGAGAAAACTATATTATAACATCTACTTTAAATTTCCATTATTAATATCCTATCGTAACTCTCTGAAGGGCCCTTCCCTTCTCTTAGCCCTCAATATATTGAGGATATTTTTAATACACTTACAACAACTTATTTTCACAGTTTCTTTCTTTCTTTCTAAAACCTGACTTTTCTACCAGAATTTTACCTCTTGAAGGGCAGGGGGCAAGCCTACCTTATTTGACGCTGTTTTCCCTGGTGCCTAAAATAGGGTCTGGCCCATAATTGGTGCTCAAAAAGTATAAGCTGAATGAATGAATGAATCGGTAAAGAAATCCAAATTCAGAGGGAAGGTCTTACGTGGCAAGTAAAGGAAGCAGCATGGTTGGGGGTTAATAATTAACCTATGTAATAGGCACCACTGCGTTATTCTGACATAGCCATGACCTACCAAGTTGAGCAAACATCCATCCACCGTTAAGTCTCTTGTTTAATTTGGTTTCAGGGCACATCCTTTTTTCTCTCTGTGGTAATAAACTTTATACTGTGCTATGTAGATTTTCTAGATGCATGTAAATGTACCCACAATAGCTCATTTTATTATCAATTTCCCCAACTGCTGGCTCTCTAATCATTAACTAATTGTCTCTGTGCTCTATTGACAACTTAGCCACGTTCTTGCTAATTTTTGCTGACACAATGGAGGCCCCTAAGAACTAGACTAACCTCTGGCTGGTCACTCAAGAGCCACAGGTGGGCAGAAGATCAATTGAGCTGGCCTTTGTGTTCAGGAAAACCTCATCAGCGTTCTGAGTGGTTTGTCTAATGAGGCATCATTAATTGACAATGGGCCGGTGGGTGAAGAAGTTCCTGTACTACGACCATGGTTTTCCTAAAATGGACCAGAGCTTAGAAAAACAGAAGCATGTATGAGAGTGGAATGAATGATGGACTAAAGATTAATTTGGGGGCTAAGGTAAGAAACTGAGGCAGCTTCCACAAATTTCTGGTCGTGTGTGAAGTTTATAAAAGATGGAAATGCACACGTAGGAGCACTTAGGTGGCTCAGTCGGTTAAGTGTCTGATTCTTGGTTTCAGCTCGGGTCATGATCTCAGGGTCCTGAGATCGAGCCCCATGTCAGACTGCGCCCTTAGCACAGAGTCTGCTTGTCCCTCTCCCTCTGCTCCTCCCCGCCCTGCTCTCTTTCTCATAAATAGAATCTTTTAAAAAAGAATGGAAATGCACGTTTTTAAGGAACAACCTATCAATCAACAGCCATGAGTATTTCACAGTTATAACTTACGAGGGGGCTGTACAGAATTAGGGGTGTGGATATCGGTTTATTTTCTTAAAAAAAACTAGCTGGTGCACGATAGAGCTATAGCTGTGAAGTGAGTAGCAGATTGGACTTGAATATGATACGGCCTTATTACACTTAACACCAGCCAGCAGTAACATTCACTCATCCAACCAGTACGTATTGAGTACCTGTACATGCCAGAGGCTGTGCTGGTATACCTGCCTATTTGGGCTGTTGATATACATTCATCAGTTGAAAATAGAGATAAAAATATGTCTGCCCATGAGGAGCTTACCTTCTAATGTTGGGAGAGAAAAAATAAACAGGGGAGATAATACATGCATAAAATATGTAATGTTACAAGGTCATAAGTAAGTGCTCCTTTTTGAAAAGAGTGAAAAAAAAATACACAGTGGGGTTAAGGGGTGGCGGATGAGGAGTTCAAGGTGGAGGGGTGGCAAATTTAAACAAGGTAGTCAAGGGAGTTAGGACAGGCCCCATGGATGCTCCAAGAAGCCGCAGAAGTTGACCGAGTTGGAAAACAAGCATGACAGACAGAAGGAACAGAAACAGGAGGAGCTGATCTGGGAGCGGGTTTAGGGGCATTGGAAGAAGCTGGCGGAAGCAGCGCAGCTGGGGAGGAGGGGGCCAAGGGAGAACTTGGAAAAGAGGATGAGTTCAGCAAGGTGGGAGTGGCCAGGCGGGAAGGACTAGAGCAGGTCAGAATCTTTTGGATCCTAACAACTTTGGCTTTTGGTGGTAGAGAAGGGAGAAATCATGACACAGAATTTCAATCTAGTTGATACATTGATCTAAGATGTGCAGGAATAACTCTCATCCTATTGGGAATAGAGGACATACACACACATATGCATGCATATTTTTTAATTATTAAAAATTCAGTGAATTAGATGTGCATTGCATATTTACTAATATTCACTACGTTGGAATTCTTGTTATTCCTGCAATTGTTTTCTGGGAGGTTGGTTTGGAAGGGTTTTGGTTGGTTTTCAAGGGAGCTCATTGTCTTTCTCAAGGGAACAGGGAGAGGAACCCACATAGAAAGATACACTAAAAGGGAGCTGAATTGTGGGGATCTGGTGTGAAAACACCATGGTTTAGCGGGGGCCATGAGAAAATGAGTGCCCCCATTTTAGTGGAGATGATAGTGTTAATGGTTGCCAAAAACAAGTATATCATGTGGCATTGAACAGCCAAACAAGAAATAAACTTGGTGTACGAATGAATCTAATAGATGTTTCCTGGTCGTTAGCTGCCTGGCCTACTGACGGACTAAGGTGGGATACTAATGTAATCACACTCCTTCAGACTCCACAAAGCTGTTTCTCATTTTGCAGGCTCAGAAAATATAGAGAAGAACGAGGAAGAATAAAAAACCTCATGATTTTTGCTGCCCAGCAAAAAATCTTTACTAATGCATTTCATGTTTTCTTCCAGATTTTTTTTTTTTTAATAGTCAATTCTATGGTCTTCTTTGGAACTGAGGTCACAAGCGCCTTGAACTTAATACGTATTCAATGACCATTAGTTCAGTGCATATGTCATGTTATATTTTACATCTCGATCCCCCATCATGCTCTCGTCAGGTCATTGAAGACCCTCTATAAACTTCACTTTAATTAACTACACATACTTCTCTATTATACGAGAGGCAGTACTGGGTATTGGTAAGAACACAGAGTCTGCAATAATATAGGTCTGATTTGAATCCTGAATCAGCCACATATTTCCTGGGTGTCTCGGGAAAGTTCCATTATTTCTCTGAGTTCCGTTTCTTCCTCTGGGAAATGGGGGAAATGACATCAACTTCACAGGGTTTTTAGGAGCATTGAGATCATATAAGAAAACCATTTGGCACATTCTCAGACACCTAACGATGATTTGATAAATAAGTGATATTATTACTACATTAACCTACAATAATATTTATTGCCTACTATTTTTTTTTTGGTTTCTCACTATGAAAATAATTCTACATGAACATCTTTGTAGTAAAATTTGTTCTCATGTATAAATATTTTTATGAGAATTAATCTTTAGAAATGGAATTAGTGGATGACAGAATATGTGTATTTAAGAAATTATATACATCAGGGGCGCCTGGGTGGCTCAGTCAGTTAAGCATCTGCCTTTGGCTCAGGGCGTGGTCCCAGGGTCCTGGGATTTGGCCCTGCCTGGGGCTCCCTGCTCAGTGGGGAGCCTGCTTCTCCCTCTTCCTCTGCAAATTACTTTTTAAAAAGGTGTACCTGCTTAATTATATCCCATCATCTTTAAACATTTGCTAATAGGCAAAACAAACAACCAAACAACAAATAAATTATCTGGTTGTTGCTTTAGTTTATTTTTTTCCTTCATTAATGATAACAAACAATTTCTGCTTTTAGCCATTTTTGTGGATTGTCTTTTCATGTTCTTGACTTTTTATTTTATGGTGGGGGGTGGGGGGAGCAGTCATTTTTTTTTCTTTTATTGATTTGTATGAGCTTTTTATACATAAATGGAATTTGGGATTATTGTTGAACAGAACATTTCAAAACATGAAATTTAGATTTAAGGCATTTTATGGCAGATAATTTTACTTTCTACTATATTAAATGAGGGTGAATTACTTTTTCTTCTCTCTTTGGAGACTTTGCTTGTTAAGGAGTTTTAAAGGTTAGCCCTCAACACTGTCTGGTAAATTATGTTTATTATATCTTACATTGGTGCAATTAATATAGATATAAAATTATACACCAGGTCTAGTGTCACTTATAATAATGCTACTAATACAGCAGATCAGGGACTATGACATATCAACATTGTGACAGAAAAAAAAATAATAGGGAAAAAGAATTAAAATCACCCAGAGCTTGGCCATGTGAGGTCTGTGCCGGAGCGTTCTCTTTAGTAATACCACCATGTTCTTGGAGACTCTTAATTATTTATTTTTTTCTGTTTTATTGTGTATTCTGCACTATTCATCTGGTTCAAAGATTTAAAAAAAATAGTAAAACTGCAACCAAATTTCCATGAAATCAAATTTTATTACGCTGTGGGATTTAGCAGGTTTTGACTGTATTTGAGGAAACAATGAAAAGTGTAGACTCGATGTGTAGATTTATTTCTCTCCCTGCCCCAGTCTGCTTCCTTTCCTAAGTGAACCTGCACTGGTACTAACACATTATGATTCCCGAGTGTTTGATTAATTCTCAGTTGTAGGAGTGAACAAGCAATTTATGACTGCCCTCCTGACAGGCAAAATTCCCTGTGTTGTCAAAATTTTCAGGTTACCCCTCCACCCCACACTGTAAACAGTGAAGTGGGTCTGCTCCCCTATCTTTGTGGTTTCAGAAGAGGGCTAGTTTTGGGCTCCGAGACTCCCTGACCCATCAGTGGTGCCCGGATGTGGCAAAAGCACGTCAGTCCCACAAGTTGCTGCTCCTCGATGACTTGGATCTAGAAAACCTACCAGAGATAATTTGCTTCTCTTGTCCGCGTTCGAATCGTTGCTTTCACCTTACCGAGTTATTCAGTATCCCTACTCAGAAAACAGAGAAAAAGAGTAACTACCTCTGAAGGTTTTGTGAAGAGTGAAAAAGATAATGTGTGCAAAGCACAAAGAAGATTGACCAGTTCTTGCAGGAATTCATTCAATGCCATTGTCATGTTATTGTAATTGTGACTAATACTGTTATCTTAACTGTGATATCCTTTTAAATGTGATCTGAACTGATTTTGTGTTAAATGTGACTTCATCTTTTCTCACTGACTCATTATCCCCAGAGATTCAAAAATTCGGATTCCGTTCATCTGGATAATCAATCAATAGGAAAAAAACTAGTAAATTTGCAAAATACTTCTGACCTGTGCTGTCTTTTTGGAGTCCCAATACTGGCTTATTAGTATATACAATCCTTTTGGAATTTAGCATTATTTACATTTATTAATACTGAGTTAAGTGTCTGAACGGGAATGGGAATGACAGTTTAGTTTCCATAGGAGAAAGAGTGTCTTATTACCATAACAATGCTAGTAACATCTCCAAGACTTAACAACCACTATAAATGTTGTGAAGTGTTTAATCACCCCTTTTGGGGGTAAACATTGGAAATGACTGGAATTCTGATTCATAATCTATTCTCCAGTCAAGAGTAGGTATGCTTAATTAAAAGAGAATGGATCTACCAAATAATGAAATATTTTTAAATTCAAGGTTAACAAAATTACCAAAGAGAATGACAGAGCAATTGCTGCCATAATGTCATTGCTGATCCCTGGAAATCGAATCTATGCCTTAGCCACATCTTTCAGCAAAAAGTCCTCTTTGGGGTTTGACATTTTGACAAAGGATTATTACTACTTTTTCCTATTAGTTTGTTTTTATTATTAATTTACTCTTCAGAGCCCAAATCAGTGTCTGGTCTACCTAATGCACAAAACTCACATAGTGATATTTTCTCTTCCACCCTTGTTGTTTCTAATTTTGCCAAAAATATAATTTGCCTCTCCCCTGACAATTCATTTTTTGATAGTCTGATAACCCTCAGTTACCGTCATGATAATTTAGTTATAAAATGTTTACAATGTGGTATCTTGACCAAAATACTGACAAGGAACTTCCTCTGTAGTCCCCTTTGTTGCCAGGCTGAGATGACATGTACTTGGTTCTTTCTCTGGGTTACCATGGAAATAATTTATTATTGTTGTCAAAGATGGACGGTCCACATACATTTTAAATAAGGGTAATGTGGAAAGTTTTCATATAAAAAGACTAGTTCTGTCATTATCTCTGAGTACCCAGCTCTAAGAACCAGACTGTGACAATGCAGTTCAATTATGGGCCCTATTAGCATAACATTTTCATAAATATTTTCAAGAATATTTTAGAAAATAATCCATCTTTTTGAAACTTTCTGGTTTTCCATTACTCCTCTAAATAAGCTAATATTGCAAAAAAACTGGATTGCACATATTCATATCTTATTTTCATTATACACTATAAATTAGACCATAACTAAGCACGCACACACATACATACACATTTAAATTAGGTAAACAGTTGATTTCTCTTTTAAATAGTATCTTCTTAGTAAACAGTAAAACGGTATCAAACAGGATACAACCGGTTGCTTTCCAAATGGACTAACAAAGACCTCTCTTAAATATTATATATGTTTTCCCCCAGAATTTGTAAGTATGTATATTCATCTGAGATCACAAATTTTCTAGATATGTTTGATAAGTGTAATTTTTTATATGGCCTTTTTGGGGTCTGTTAATCTGACTCATTCTTGTACTTAACTGTGTCATTATAATTTTTTTTCATATATGCAGAATCCCCATAAATTGACAAGTGTGGCAAAACTTAAAGCACACGGCAGGGATGAATTTCTTGGCACTGCGATTTTCCTGCTGAAATTTTGGAAACCAAATGTTGCACAGGTATTTCTCAGGAAAATTTTCTGCTCACTTAGAAAGTTGTTCTCCTCTGTAGTAAAAAGTAGACAAAAGAGATTTCCTTAAAATTGCTACTTATGATATTCCAGCACCTTCCCCACAATATGGCTACCATAACTGATATAAATTAAAATTAAAAATATTATCTTCTTGCAAAGCTGGTAACTCAGTAGGGTGACCAATTCAACATGGTTTCCCATGACTGTCCTGTTTTTAAAACAGGATTCCATATTCCAGGAACCCCTCACTCCTGGGGAACTAAAGTGACCAGTTATCCATCACAGCGTAGTTGGAAGATTTTTCTCTATCAGCCCATCAATCTACCTATTATTCTTTTTTTTTTAAAGATTTTATTTATTTATTCGACAGAGATAGAGACAGCCAGCAAGAGAGGGAGCACAAGCAGGGGGAGTGGGAGAGGAAGAAGCAGGCTCATAGCTGAAGAGCCTGATGTGGGGCTCGATCCCATAACGCCGAGATCACGCCCTGAGCCGAAGGCAGACGCTTAACCGCTGTGCCACCCAGGCGCCCCTACCTATCATTCTGTCTGTCTGTCTGTCTGATCTTTACTGTGTGTAGATATGATTGCCTTAAGACTTGCTTTTTTTTTTTTCTTTAAATAATGGCACTTGTGACAACACCACAATTCATACTGTACTTCAATCAAGGCTGTTTGGAAAGAGACCGCATTAGAAAGAGACCATGCATTTAGCTTTCCTCTTTTTAGAGTTCCGGGCAGGCAGTCGGGGTGACCAGCATAGAGAAGAAATGCACAGCGCAGGGTCCATGTGGCCTGAAGCCTGCCTGCTATCCTTCTGCCCCTGGAACCCTGTAGGTGGAGCCCTGTGCTAATTCCTAGGTTCTCTCCACACAGATTGACTTTCTTTGGGTTGATGATGATTGATTATGGTGGTTTCTTCATTACTTTAAACCTAATCAGTGCTTGGAGTAATTTGAGTAATGATTGCTCATTATTGGCAATTGTGAAGTTTGAGTCTTTCTTTGTTTTGCTTCACAAGGCAGCCAGTCGGGAAATACCGGGAGGCATCCTGGTTCACACGCATTTTCAAAGAGAGTGGGATAAATGATTCACAAAGCTCAGTGATAGACAGGAAGTCATGGAGGTTTTGCAAAAGTTATATTACATATTTTCTTGGCAGGGAACAGTGACAGTTCCCACTAGATCAAATGTGATAATCAAAGAGACAGTTCTTACTGGATTTGAAAGGCATTCAGCCTTTTACTGAAATTCCCAGGTTCAATAAATCATGCTATTTCATACAATATTGTTATACCACTCTGTCTTATAAATGAAGATCTATGATTCTCCAACCAATTTGCTATTGTTAAAAAAAGATAATTAATGATGCTAGCATATAAACTAATGCCGCTTTACATTACAACTTATTAGATGGTGCATTTTTAAGGTGCTTTTCCCACTCTCCTCAGTTAAATCAAGTTTAAAAGTAAGTTTGCTTGTATTGGTTGATTGATTTACAGCCTTAAAATTGGCTACACCAGAGGGAGACATTTTAGGCTATTCAGCAAATAAATAATTAGCAAAGTCATTAGATACCCAAGAATATTACATATGGTGGGATTTATTAAATTACATCCCAATACTGCTTAAAGACCCAGGAATTCACAAAAGAACACAATTTTAAGAGACTGCATTTACAGTCTGAAAATGCAGATTACATTGCCTATTTAAGGAGTGTGTGTGTATGAGGGATGAGGCTAATCCTGTGACAATTGTAAAGGAATTTATAGTTTATATCACCCAACATAAAGCTATTATCCATCACAAACATTTCCAACTTAATTCTTGCATTTAAAGAATTTTTGTTTTGGGGACTCCTGGGTGGCTCAGTCTGTTAAGTGTCCTCTGCCTTCAGCTCAGGTCATGATCCCAGGGTCCTGGGATTGAGTCCAGCATCAGGGTCCTTGCTCAGCAGGCAGCCTGCTTCTCCCTCTGCCTCTGCCCCTCCCCCTTGCTTGTGCATGTGCTCTCTCTCTCTTTCTCTCTCTCTCTCTGACAAATAAATAAAATCTTAAAAAAAAAGGATTTTTGTTTTTATGTCCAAAATCTACATGAAGAAGTTTCAAAAATTCCTTTTAAGATATAAAAGCATATATATATATATAGATACATACATATATATGTATATAATTTTATTTATCAAGGACACTTAACAAGAGATCTTCCCTCATAACAAACTTTTAAGTGTACAATGCATTATTGTTGATCATAGGTATAATGTCATACAGCAGATCTCTAGAGCTTAGTCACCTCGCTTAAGTGAAATTTTAGAAAAAAACATTTAACTACCCATTACATAGGATAGTCATAAAGATGTTGATTAAGTTTAACGTGATCTCAATTAAAAATGTGAAAAATTTTTCTAATGATAGAAACACTTTTTTACAAGATGTCTTAGGATATCTGGAGAACTTTTCATAATTTCTCAAAATTATGCCAGAACAAATTCTATGTGAATAATGTACTAGAGGAAATTAAATTTTCTTTATAATATGGAAGAGGGGCGAATTTTTATTACTATGACTTTTTAAAAAGATTTATTTATTTATTTTGGGGGGTGGGAAAGGAAGAGGGAGAGGGGGAGAGAGAATCTTATGAAGATCCCCACTGAGCACGGAGCTGACAACACAGGGCTTGATCTCATGGCTCTGAGATCATGAACTGAGTGGAAATGAAGTGTTGGCTACTTAACTGACTGAGCCACCCAAGAGCCCCTATTACTATGACTTTAAATCACAAAACAATGAGGAAAAGGTATTGATAAATTCAATTATTTAATATGTACATAGTCATATATATACACACAAATATGTCTATTATGTACATTAAATATCATATACAGTGTATTTTTAAATATATTATATGATATATCATAACATATAATAGATATTATATATATAAAGCATATCGATAATACATATTGTATATTATATATATGCACTGTAAAACATTCCATAAGCAAAATAAAAAGACAACCAACAGGGAAAATTAGCAATGTATTTCTCAGATAGAGTTCATCTCCCTATTATTTAAATAACTTAGAAAAAATGGAGAGAAAATGGCTAATTATTCATAAAAAATGGACCAGAAATATGAATGGAAAGGTTACAGAATAAGAAATTCAAGGAGCCCTACCGTATGAAAAGGAATGTAAATTAAATCTAAATTGAGATATTAGTTTTCACCCATATTCAGGCAAAAATCCAGAAGTTTGACAGCATGCTGTGCTGGAGAGGCTCTGAGTAAATAGTCACTCTCATGCTTTGAGGGTGGGAATGTGAAATATATTGCCCAAAGTGAAAACGCTAAACCAAAGCATTAAATTCAATTTAAGAATAAAACAACCCTTCTCTAGTTCAGTAGGGGAATGCGTATCTCAGGAAATACTTTCTTAATCAGGCAGCTACCTTCATTTCAATCAGAGTCTTATAATCTTCAGTGTCAGCGCACTCTAGATAATGTGTTATGTGATTTTTCTGAATTTCCTTGAGCAGTGTCTTTGGACATTTTTTAACCAGAGAACTAAGTGAAAAATTTAAACTTACTTTCAAAAAATGAAGCTGATTATTTATCATATATTTATTTGTTATTTATATTTCCTTCAATAAAAATGACTTTCAACTGAGACAGAGTTACTCCACTTAAAACTTCTCTATGATTAGGGTTTGAATATATAAGACAAGGCTGACAAACCAGAGTGAGGGAGGTCTGAGGAAAGCCAACTTTATGCGTAAAGGCCATGCACTCCCCAGGGAGAAAAATCGGCAGTGACACGGTTGATGAGCATAACCCTGACACAGCCTAGCCTCCACTCTCAACAGCACACAAACACACAGACACACATGCACACACACATAAGTTACACTACAAAACCAAAGACTGTTACATTAATGGAGAAGATGAAGAGCTCTTCGCAGGAGAAAGTGGACAGAACTGAAGAAAAAAGGACAGAGAGAGAGATTTTTAGGGGCACCAGAGATCAAGGTTAGGTCAATATCAGTGAGGGCAGCTTAAATGGAAAATCTTTGTTTGTAGGATTGAAGCATCAAGTGGCTTAAGGGAAGGATGCATGGAAAAGAAGAGCAGAGAATGGCATTGCTGAAAACAGATGCCTGGGAACATCAGAGGTTAAGGGAAGGTCAGCACTTCCATGGAATACATGAGCAGTTCATGGCAGTGGAGGCAGAAGGCATTAGCGAGAGAAAACACAGTGGAAGCACAGGTGGTGATACCATAGCCTCCTCCTCTTCCTTGGAGACTCCTAGAAGGAATAGTGAAGAGAAAAGGACTTGCCACTTGGTGGGTGAGAGCTATTGTTCCAATGGGTACAGAAACCAGTGGGCTTGGTGTACCTCTATCTTTTACTAATTAAAATGTGCATAAATTATTTTATCCACTTATTAGGTTTCATTTTTTTTATCAATCAATATATATTGTACAAGGATTACTTACCAAATTATTATAAATCCTGGTAATGACATAATGATTGATATATAGTTGATATATCGATGGGATACAACAGAGATTAGAAACAAGCTCACATATATGAACAATCGTTTTTTGGGAAATGTGCCAAAGTAATTTAATGGGGGAGAGAATAGTCTTTTTTAACAAATGTTGATAGAACAACTGGATAGGCATTAGGAAAAACAATTAACCTCGAACCTTTTCTCACACCATTTTAAAAAATGAACTCCAAATGGATCATTGACTTAAATGCAAATGCTTTAAAACCTATAAACCTCTAGAAGAAAGCTTAAGGTAAATCATTCATAGGGCACAAAAACATAAACCATAAAAGAAAAAATGATAATTACAGTTCTTTCAAATTAAAATTATCTACTTTTTGGGACGCCTGAGTGGTGCAGTCAGTTAAGGGTCTGAGTCTTGGTTTTGGCTCAGATCATGATCGCTTGGTCATGAGATCGAGCCCTGTATTGGGCTCTGCACTTAGCATGGAGTCTGCTTGGGATTCTCTCTCCCCTTCTCTCTCTGTCCCTTCCCCCATTCTCTCCTTCTCTCAAATAAATAATTTCTAAAAAAAATGATCTGCTTTTTGAAATATACTATTAAAGAAAGGAAGATGTAAGCCACAGACTGGAAGAAAATATTCACAATTCATGTAAGTGAGAATAACATGTATTCAGAATATATACTTCTGCAGCTAAAAAACAAGAAAACAGACAATCCAAGACAAATGCAGAATATATTGAACAGACAGTTCATAAAAAAAGACATAAATTGCTAATAAAGACATGGAAAGATGCTCGGCATTGTTAGTCATCAGGGTAACACACAGTAAAACCACAGTGAGATACAACCACATGTACGTGCAAATGGCTAACATTAAAGAGACTGACAGCGTCAAGGGTGTTGGTGAGGGTGTGGAGCAACTGGAACACCTATGCATTTCTCATGGGTACCTAAATGCTAACACCACTTTTAGAAAAACAGGTTGGCAACTGTAAATAAATTTAAATGTAAACATATCACAAGGTGCACCAATTTCACTCCGAACTATTTATTCAAGAGAAATAAAATGTATGTCCATGTGAAGACTTGCACATCAGGATTCACAAGAGAGTTTGTTCCAAAAAACTGAAAACAACCCACATGTCCATCAACACATGAAACTACATATATCCATAAAATGGAATAATATTCAGCAATAAAAAGTAACAAATGACTAATGCATGGAACGTCATGGGAGAATTTCAAATACACAGGCTGAGCAAAAGAAAGGTGATGCGAAAGAATAGATACTGTATGATTCCAATTGCGTGATACTTTGTTAAAAAGAAAATCTAATCCATAGAAACAGGTATCAGACCAGGTTACCTAGGGCTCTGGGCTTTGGGGAAAAGGAATAAAAGAGGGTCCAAGAGAACTTTTTAGAGTAGTGGAAATATTATATATCTTGATTAGGTGGTAGCTACGTAAGAGTAGACATTCATCAATGCTCATTGAACTCTGTATTTAAAATGGATGCATTTTCTTGTGTCTAAGTTATCCTTCAAAAATGTTTATTAAAAGGAATATATTCTTCCATGTTAGCAAATGCTGATAATATTCATGAGTTAAGTCCTGCCTCCCAATGACCCGAACTAAGTGTTTACATTCCATGTACACAGCTGAAATCATTTTGGTCAAAATATAGTGAACAAGTTTTAGCATTTTGGCACTTTTAAATCATTGGCTTCTCTTGCTAAACTCAAACATATATAATCCATAGATTACAGATCAAAGAACTACATTTTTCCATTGGTTTGAAACCATTATCCTAGTTTTTTTTTTTTTAAATTAAGTTAAAACTATGGATTTTAGAAACTGTTCATAGATCGAATGTCCAAAATAGAAAATAATGTGATCTAAGTGAGGGGTTTCAAAGGAATTTTTATAATTCATTTATATTTTTCTGAAAGTAATTTAAGCAATGATAGATCAAAATAAGTCACATTTTTACATAATAAATTATGATAATAAACTTACAGTGAATGTTTCTGTGTATTTTATATCGAAACTATATTTGTTATCTAATGTGCAACAATAAAGGAATAGTTGCATAAATTCTTTGATGAACTTTTTTTCACCTTTTACAAATAATAAAAACCATGTCACCACAATAAATGTTTGTAGTATGACATTAATGAAGAAAAAGCAAAATACAGAATAGTATAGTCAGTATAATAATAATTGTATTAATTTATGTGTACATTAATAAGGAGTGAGAGAGTGCACGAAAGTAATACCGGTATTTCTACTGTTAGGTGAATCAGAGGTACTTTTTATATATACTTTTTTTTAAACTTAATTTAGTATTTGCCATAGACTGAATATTTGTGTTTGCCTAAATTTATATATTGAAACCTAATCCCAGATATGATGATATGAGGAGGTGGGACCTTTGAGAAGTGATTAGGTCATGAGGGTGGGGCCTCCATATATGGATTAGCGCCCGCCCGTATAAAACGAGACTCACAGAGGGACGCCTGGATGGCTCAGTTTCAACTCAGGTCATGATCTCAGGGTCCTGGAAATGAGTCCTATGTGGGGCTCTGCTCTCATCGTGGAGTCTGCTTGTCCCTCTCCCTCTGCTCCTCCCTCTGCTCGCACCCTTGATCTCTTTCTCTCTCTACCTCTAAAATAAATAAATAAAATCTTTAAAAAACAAAACAAAACAAAAAAGACAGAGAGCTCCTTCTTCCATTTTTCCATGTGAGGACATGGGGAAAAGATGGCCATCTATGAACCAGAAGCAGGCTCTCCCCAGACACCGAATGTGCCAGTGCCTTGATGTTGGACTTACCAGCCTCCCAAATTGGGAAATAAATTTCTATTGTTTATAAGCCACCCAATCTCTGGTAATTTTGTTATAGCAGCCCAAATGGACTAAGACAGTGATATATAATTTTTATCCAATAAATGACATGGTAAAATTCCTGGTACATTGTAGCACTCAGGGAATGTCGGTTTCTCTTAATTTCCAAAAGTTTGGAAATGTGAACTCAAGTCTGATAGTAATGACTACTGGGTTTGATTTCTCGGGAGCAGTTTAATGGCTCTACAGTCTAAGGTATGTTATCTCAACTCTCTGATCTTCAGTCTCCCAAGCCATGGATTGAGGCTAAACACAGCACTGACTACAGAATGCTATCGCAAGGATCAGATGAAAGAAGGTACTTAGTAGGGAGCATAGCACACAGCACTCGATAAATGCTACCCAGGAGCAATAATAATAATAGCAATGGCAATAATAAGAGTTTGGAAAGATTCTTTATTATGTTATTTATTTATTTATTTATTTATTTATGTATGTATGTATGTATGTATGTATATAAGAGAGCATGAGCTTTTGCGAATGTCCTGGCAGAGGGGAGGGGCAGAGTGAGAAGGAGAGAGAGAACCTTAAGCAGGCTTTACCCCCAGTGCAGAGGGAGGCCATGCAGGGCTTGATCTTACCACCCTGAGACCATGACCTGAGTCAAAATCAAGAGTCTGAGGCTTAAGCCACTGGGCCACCCAGGCATTCCGGGAAAGAGTTTTTAAATGCTATAACACCATTTGCTTGGAATTAAGTAGGGATTAGGGATATTATAATCATAATTTCCCTCAAAGTTTAACATTTAATTGTTGTTTAGGAAGAATCGTCTGGTGGTTTCAGTGCACACGTACTTTATTAGAAATAGCATAATAGGAGGCCTTATTATGGACTTAAATTCAATAATACGTCCCCTTATCATTTGATTGGTAAAGTTATTATAGGCCATCTCTGATACAATGCTCCATGTCATATGCCATTCAATGGCATGGTTTTTATTTGCATTACACACAATTCTGGGCAATTGCATAGGTGTAATTTGCATGTAAATTTCCAAATGTTAAGTAGCTGTGATTTTCAAACTTTATTTTTATATTCCCAACTTAGATTCTCTTTGTTGAAATGAGGTCTCTCCTCCCAGCCAATGATCAATATGTTGCCATCTGCCTCTTTGTTATTTAAAACTTTTGTCTGATCTTGACCAAATTTGGTAATAGTGTAGAACAACAGAACCCTAAAAGAAAAAATGATGTAAGAGATCCTATAATGTCACCCTCACATTTCACAGATGAGGAAAATGAGCCCCAGAAATGTTTTATAATAATTCCCAACCAGGGGCGCCTGGGTGGCTCAGTTGGTTAAGCATTTGTATTAGACTCAGGTCATGATCCCGGGGTCCTGGGATCGAGCCCCACATTGGGCTCCTTGCTCAGGGGGAGGGGGCCTGCTTCTCCCTCTCCCTCTGCCTGTCACTCCCTCTGCTTGTGCTCTCTCTCTCACTCACTATCTCTCTCTGTGTCAAATAAATAAATAAAATCTTAAAAAAAAAAAAGTTCCCAACCATACCAATAGTTTTGGCCCATGACATCTGGCCTAGCATTCTTCCCATCACACCAGACAGGCTGTACTGTGGAAAGGCAACATAAACTCACCGTGATTGAGCTCTTGACCATGAACCCAAAAAGATAAACAGCATCCCAAGTTTCCCAGTGGAATTGTTTTGTGATTTGTAGTGAATTTTAATGAAATTTTGTAGGGGTTATGGACTAAAATGCATCATATTAAAAAGTGGCCAACTATTATGTTCAGGAAAAAAAAATCTTTATACCTAAGATTAGTGGATGTACTTGGTGTGTTACTCAGAGTGATTTGATAAATTTTTATGGCATTTGAACAGTGCAAACTCACTTGCATTTTCACTGAGTCAGCATATTTCAACCTCCAGCACAGCCCTGGCCAGGCGGTTTCATCATTCCCATTTGTGCTTCAAGAAACTAATGCTCATGAGGTCTAATTTCAGAGTTCCCGAGCTCTCAATTTGTGGAAGGCTCAGGCTAAGAAGAAACTCTTTAAAGCTGGAGGAATGATTCATGGCTTTCATCACCGTCTCTATCAGTTTATGATGATTATTCCTGGCGGTAAAGAGGTAATGCTGCCCCAAATGTAAGATTCCTCCTGCCCATGAGCGCCACGATGTGACAACTAGAATTTAAAAAGCAATTAAGTGCAAGAGCTGTGACTCTTGGTCTCATAGAGCACTACCACCTAAGAACGTTCTGGTAAGAAAATATACTTCTTATGTATGCATAAAGCAGAATTCATATAGATTTTTGCCTTTGACCTTAAAAAAGGAAAACAACAACAAAAAAAAACCTGTTCTAAGCATTACCCAAGGTAAACATGTCCCCACTCTAAAGTCATCCTAAAAGCAGAAAGTCCTTTGAACTTAGCAGCCATATTGGCTTAACGGGTGGTGTTGGGGGTAAGGGAGGGGGGTATTTCTGTGTGAGTCTTCAGGAATTCCTGAGGAAGCAGAGGGATGGGAGAGAAAATTGGGTCCTGGTCATTTGATCCAACACCTGAATCAAGCTCTAAGTTCCTTTCCCATTTTCTTTCTCCTTAGGCAGGGCCAGGGAGCACCTATGTCAATGTCAGTTAGTGACGGCTCTTCTGATAGTTTGGAAGAAACAAATTCTAACAAACAGAAATGTGCACAGGAGACACACTTCAAGGTAATAATATACCAGCCTGTCCCCCAAAGTTATTGGCAGAGAGGATTTTTCTATTTGGTTTTAGCTATTCAATTTCTTAATACACAGGAATATTTATTGTCATTATAATTATTTCATTTAATATCATTAATAATCAACATAATTACTATGGTATAATTATTCAACTTTATCATTGACTTTCTTTTCTTTTTTTTTAAGATTTTATTTATTTATTAGAGAGAGAGAGAGAAAGAGAATAGTGGGGAAGGCAGAGGGAGAGGGAGAAGCAGACTCCCTGCCGAGTAGGGAGCTGGATGTGGGACTGATCCCAGGATCATGACCTGAGCTGAAGACAGACGCTTAACGGATGGAGCTACTCAGGTGCCCTTCCTATTCTGTCACAACCTCAGAACTTTGTTTTGAAGCCCCTCCCCAGGGCCCCAGGATTGCCTGATGGGCACCACCCAGGTTTCCGGTCTGATCTACCCAGGCATAGGTTGTATAGATAATGCCGCTGCGAAAAAGGCAAGCCTTGGATCTAAATTAAAGTTAGTTTAAATTGATTTTCTCTTCCTTTTATTTTATTTTAAAGATTTATTTATTTATTTACTTAGAAAGAGAGAGCATGAGCAGGAGGGATAGAGAGAGAGGGAGAGAGAATCCCAAGCAGACTTAGGGCTGAGTGCAGAGCCTCAAGATCCCAGGACCTCAAGATCATGACCTGAGCCAAAACCAAGAGTCTGACACTTAACCAACTGCACCACCCAGGCACCCCATCTTCTTTTCCCTTTAAACTAGCATCTCCTCTCCCCCCATAACTACCCCCCTTTTTTCTTTGCCTCCATGAAATATGGAAAATATTAAACAAGCCACAATTACACAAGCCATAATTAAATAAAAGAAAAAAAAAAGAAAAGAATCAATGATAAAGTTCAATAATTATACCATGGTAATTATAGTGATTATTAATAATATTAATATATATACCAACTTTGGAAATTCATTAATTAATGCTAAATAAATACATGTGCTGAATACAATACAACATACTCACAATATTTCCACCTCGGTGTGCATAACCGGGAATCTGAGGATTGTCTCCCCCCCTTCCCTTCTATCCCAACCCCACAAGTAAACAATCAAATAAATAAATAACCTGTGCAGAACTCGTCAAGTTTTGATTCCTGCTATAAACAAATTAAACCTTCAAACTGTTTGGCATTTGTCTATCTCCCATCTTGATAAGGATAAACTGTGGGAAACAAGCTTTTTACGGCAGGATTTAACTACAGTGATTCAAACCCTTTCTAGAACTATCTTTATCAGCTTTAGCTGAAATTAACTATTAGTGCTTGCTATGAAGTCAAGGCAATCAGCCTCTGAGAATGACACAATATTCCACAGTGTGTCAGAAAATTCTACACTAGAACTACTGAGCGGGGATATCAAATGGCAACGAAACTCTGCCATGTTCCAAAAATTGTTCAGATTAGTAAAACTGTTATCCGGCCTTCTTTTTGATTCCTTGTTGATTGACGTGGAGATCAGGTTTAAGCCTTGAAGCACTCAGAAACCACAAGGCATGCAGGCTGCCTCCCCGAGAGAATTGAGGCATTTTTGCAAACTATTTCCAAATGGTGCACCTCAGTTAACCCTGCTTAAAATGCAACCTAGTTTAGCAGGTGGAAGCGGTTTAGCCTGGCATACCTTCTCTGTCAAGTGTCAGAAAAATGATTTGGAATCACAAGTGCCACAAAGCACAGTAAACGTCACCAATTAGGGATTAAAATATCACATTTAGCAGATGTTTGAGCGTTAGCCCAACAAGGGCCCAGGACTTTACCTGAGATTAAACTTCAATTTAATCTCATCACTCTGGTGAGATGAAATTAGTGCTCCCTTTCCGCCCCCCGCCCCCAACTTGCAGTGAGTGTTCTGGTTCTGTGGATTTCTACCTCTGTTTCAAATGCATTGCTTACCGCAAATTTGCCAGATCATGAGATTTACCTGGAACAGCTGTTAATAAATATCATCTCCCTGGATTACTCATGCAAGGCTCTCCAAGAGACGTGCCAGGGAATCAGTATCTTTTCCAAGGGACCCAGAAGACACATTTAGGAAAATTGGCCCCTGTAAAATCAAAACATACGTTGTCAAGGAATTCCTAACTAGAAGATAGAGAATGACTCAGTTCTCATCCAATCCTAGCAAAAACACAGGGCTTTCACTTGCAGCATGAGAAATGAAGGTTAAGGTGACAAAGAGCATCATTAACATTACTTTTGAAAATCGAAAACATGCCATCTTGTTATTTTATATTTTATTTTTTTAAAGATTTTATTTATTTATTTGAGAGGGAGAGAAAGAGAGAGAGAGGGCACAAGCAGGGGGAGGGGCAGAGGGAGAAGGAGAAGCAGACTCCGCACTGAGCAGGGAGCCTGATGCAGGGCTCGATCCCAGGACCTGAGATCATGACCTCAGCTGAAGGCAGATGCTTAACTGACTGAGCCACCCAGGTGCCCCACATGGCATCCTTTTAAATGGGTAAGATAATCATTGCAATGTAAACATTTTGCCTATTAGTTTTCAGATCTTTAAACTCTAAGCTCAACAAACATAATAGAATTATCATAAAATAATTATTAATTTAAAATGGACTAGTTCAGCAAGTCCCACATCTTACCACTGCCTTCAAAAGCTGGCAAAAACCAGAATAAGGACCACATATTGGTAAAAAAAAAATACATACATATATATCATGTGTATAGAAAAAAGAAAATAAGTCAGCAAGTGGAAGAACTTACACTTAAGAGAATAGAGTTTCAGGAAAGTAGGGAGCAGGAGAAATAGAGTAGAAATGTACCAAGAAATGTGAAATACGTACCTCTAAAATCACAACAATGTATATCAAAAATGAAAATATGGACATTAAATAAACACAACAATGACTCTCGGGGTTAATTTGTGGTTATAAGATAGAGCTGAACTAATTCTCTTTATTTTTTTCTCTCTCCAAGTTTTTATTTAAATTTCAGTTATTAACATACAGTGTATTATTAGTTTCAGGTGTAGAATTTAGTGATTTATCACTTACATACATTACTTGGTTCTCATAAGTGCCCTCACCTATTTCACTCATTTCCCACCCCCACTTCCCTTCTGGAAGCCATCAGTTTGTTCTCTAGAGTTTGTTTCTTGGTTTGCCTTTCTGTCCAACCCCCTGTTCATTTGTTTTGTTTCTTAAATTCCATGTATGAGAGAAATCATATGGTAATTGTCTGTCTCTGATTGACTTATTTTACTTAGCATTATACTCTCTAGCTCCATCCATGTCATTGCAAATGGCAAGATTTCATTCTTTTTTATGGATTAATAATATAATAATATTCCATTGTGTGTGTGTGTGCATAAATCTTTATTCAGTCTATGGACATTTGGGCTCTTTTCATAGTTTGGCTATTGTTGATAATGCTGCTATAAACATCAGGGTGCCTGTATCCCTTTGAATCTCTCTAAAAGCAGGAAACAAGGGGCCCCTGGATGGCTCAGCAGGTTAAGCACCAGACTCTTGCTTTTGGCTCGAGTAGTGATCTCAGGGTTGTGAGCTCCATGTTGGGCTCTGTGCTCAGCATAGAGTCTGCTTATCCCTCTCCCTCTGCTCCTCCTCTCTCTCTCAAATAAATAAATAAAATCTTTTTTTTAAAGCAGCAAACATGGGGCGCCTGGGTGGCTCAGTCGTTAAATGTCTGCTTTCAGCTCAGGTCATGATCCCAGGGTCCTGGGATTGAGGCCTGCATCAGGCTCCCCACTCAGCGGGAAGGCTGCTTCTCCCTCTCCCACTCCGCCTGCTTGTGTTCCCTCTTTAGCAATATCTCTCTGTCAAATAAATAAATAATATCTTAAATATATATATATAAACAAAAAATAAAAGCAGCAAACAAAAGTTGAAAAGATGAGAAATGCAAAAGACAGCTAAGGGCTATGGAGGATAGTTTTAGTATTTCTGACGTCCATCTAATAGGAATTGCAATAAGAGAATCTAGGGAGAATGAAAGTAAGGAGATGGTAAAATAATGATAGACAAATTGATCCAGAACAGGCATAATACATAAATCTCCAGTTTGAAAAGGGGCATTGGATGCCAAGTCAAATGAATAAGTAATTTCTTTTCCAAACAAACAAAAACATCTATGCACCTAAACATATTTCGGTGAAATTTCAGAGTGCTAATCAAAAAGAGAAAAGAAAAGCTAAAAGTTTCAAAAAGTCAAACACACAAACCTAAAACAAAGTATCTTAAAGTGAAAGAGAGTTTGCTTGACATCTGACTTAAATTGGCATCACCAAAGACAATAAAAGAATTGATAAATATCTTCAAAGTCCTTAGGGATTGTAATTTAGAGCATATTATTCTATATCCTGCCAGATTATTTCTCAAATATGAGTACAAAGTAAAATGAGACAATACCAGGATATGGGTGTCCAGGATAATATGTCCATAGTCTTTCTTTGAATGGAATGTTGGAAGACATAACAAGAACTTAAACGGGGCCCAAAAGAATAGATGATATATAGAAAGCAATGGATATCAAAGAAATCTAAGTGCAAGAAAATTTTGAATTTTGGAGATGAAGTAATAATCTGGAACTAAAAAGAGAACATCAAAAATGTAGGTGAGTAGAAATACTAATTCAGCACATAAAATTGGGCCAAGAGTCTTGACTGATTCAGGGAGAAGATTTTGCTATACTAACTCCAAAAAAATTGTGCAAAATATATTTGTTTCTTAAATTTCTGGGTAGTAACTAAAAATAGAAATAAAAGAATTCAAAACTAGTCCTTATAAAATGAGAGAAAGGGCTAAATTCACCTATTTGAAAGGAGGGTTTAAGATTGGGTAATGAAACAAAATCCAGCTATACACCAAAGAGCTCTTTACTGTTCACCTAATCAAAAGGTGCGGGGAAGAATATATACCAAGCAAAGAAGTAGCGATATTTGCTTCATAAAAAATTAGAATTCAAGGTATTGAAAGGGAAAGAAGCAGTGTTTTGAACTGGTGGAAAGAAAAAATTAGGTATTGATCAACAAAAAGGAGAAAGAAGGGAATGTAAAGCCCATTTGTTACAAGACATTCGATTCTAAGTAATAATTGGATTAATAATGATACGTAAAACATAATTTAGAATTGCCTCAGAAAAAAATGTGAACACTACCTGACACCAACCTTTGAAACGAGGCCAAAATGGTACTCAGAGGAAAAGCTATAGTCTTAAAATTTGGTGAATGCCATACAGCATTGAAAATGCATGATTGAAAATTATGCATAGGGATGAATTTCACAAACCAAATGTTGAGCAGAGAACGCCAGACATATTACATGTGCTATGATTCCATTCATGTAAAGAATTAACCCAACAAAACCGTCACGAGTAATCTAAGCTGTTAAAAGTCAGAACACTGGTTCTGCTTTGGGCTGTGTGTTGGAAAAAGGAACCAGGAGGTGGCTCTGGTAAACATTCTATTCTCCCATCTGTGAGTTGGTTTCACAGGCCTGTTCAGTTGTGAAGCATAATCTTAAGACAAGCATGCTCCTGTTTATATATAGATATCACCAAAAAAGTTACTTTCAACTCAACTTTCAACTCACGAGGCTGGGAAAAATACAACACAAAAGTACCAATTGATTATGATTTAGGAGAATGGAAGGCAGAAACTATTACAAGTACAAACTCTTACTACTACACTTAAAGGAAAAGGTGTCCATTAGCTTTTTCCCAGCCATTCCATTCCTTGATGTCTAATCTAAAATGCACTTGCAGATCTGCATAAAAACTTAGGTTGCCAGATAAAATACAGGGTGTTCATTAAATGTGAATTTCAGATAAACAATCATTTCTTAGCCTAAGTATATTCCTTGCTATCTTTTGATTTGATAAATCTGGTAACCATAAGGATGGTTTCATTTGTATGTATTCATGGCAGCATAACTGGGAATAATGGAAAGAATAGATCCCGTTCTAAATGTTCGTCAATACCAGGATAATTGCATGGCATAGATGGTGTATCCATATCAAGAAATATTATGAAGCAATTAAAAAGACGGAGGTTGTATTATAGGTACTACCACAGACAATATCTCCAAGGTTTTTTTTTTTTTTTAAGTTTTATTAATTTAACTCTGCACCCAACATGGGGCTCGAACTCATGACCCTGAGATCAAGAGTTGCATGCTCTTTTGACTGAGCCAGCCAGGTGCTCCCCATGATATTTTTAAATAAAAAACAAATGAAAGGCAAAACTCAGCCATAGAACAAGATTATATATTTTTCATGAGTCTAGATATATTGTGTGCATACACATAGAAAAGGACCCGAAAGACACCCCTACTCCATTGGTGGTTGCTTCTTTTGAGGGAACAGTGGTGATCGGTGGCTCAGGGAACGTGGTTGTGGGGATTATGGAAAGGGCACTTGGACTTTATTTGTCATTGTTTATTTTTGCAAAGAGATCTTATTCACATATTAATTGTGGAGAAATGAATCACATATTGTGATTAGCAGAAATACAAATAGGGGCGCCTGGGTGGCACAGCAGTTAAGTGTCTGCCTTCGGCTCAGGGTGTGATCTTGGCGTTATGGGATCGAGCCCCACATCAGGCTCCTCTGCTATGAGCCTGCTTCTTCCTCTCCCACTCCCCCTGCTGTGTTCCCTCTCTCGCTGGCTGTCTCTATCTCTGTTGAATAAATAAAATCTTTAAAAAAAAATACAAATAAACTCAAGCCATGGGATTAATAAAAAATTATTTTTTAACGGGAATGCAGATAATATTATGTGAGTTCGTAATAACAAAATGGCTCTTCAAATGATGCACAGCTCTAAGTAAAGCTGCACTGATTCCTAGAGACTACAGCCCTGACAGTCTGAACAATATCCTTGCCCAGACTGTTCTTATTTGCACCTCACATTTTGGGGTGAGAAAACAAAGATACGGCTAATCAAAGAATGTGCTACTTTGAATGTGACCCAGGAAACTCATCAGAGAGAGTTCCATCTACTAAATTACCTTGTGTCTTTTCTACATTTTGGGGTAGCTATAACTGTTAGGAGATCAGAAGGCTGATGAGAATGAATTATCACCACTCCAAAGTAAAACATCAAATGGAAAGAAGATTTATGTGGTATTTCCCCTATAGAAAACAAGATAAATGCAAATTATTTATTGATAAACTATCTTGGTTCAGCGCCAATGTTGTAAATAAGCAGGGAAAAGAAGTCTGACGATTTGAAGGAACTCAGTTCCAAGAACCATCATTTCTACATCGAGTTCAGAGCCCATACAGGATTCAGTCTCTAATTTTTTTTCTTTCAGGAACATTTTATTGATGGTTCACAACGAAGTGCTGAGAACTGTCTCTGTGTTGTAGATTCAGCAGCGAACAAGTCAGGGATAAACATGTTCCTCATCTTCTTGAAATGACTAGTGACGATGTCTTTCAAGTAAATATTAATCATATTAATAATGATTTTTTGAAAAGCCTCACCACCTGTCAGGCTGATCCGCTCCTACAAAGGGAAAAACCACACCCCATATTGAATATACTACTGGTGCTTGAATTGCCAGAGTGAGAGAGGAGAGCCCAGACAGCAGAGGGGTTAAGCAGAAAGATCTTTTTAATCCAAACCACTGTTTCTATGGGCGTGGCTCAGTGCTACACTATGTTAATAAAGCCGTGGTCTTAAAACCACAAGATCAGATCCCGTCTGAAACAAATACCTGTGGATTTATTTCTCTTGCCTGATTACCCGGGAAAGAACTATCTGATCTGAAAGGTTTTTGTGAAACCTGAAGTGTTATAATGCCTATGAAATTACCCTGAAACATACAAAGGAGTATCCAAAGAGGTTGCCTTATTTTGAATCTAGGAGCTTTCTTCCGAAGTCCTTTTCCTATTGAAATCTGCTACTTTAACCCATTAGAAGGAAGATTTATAAAAGGAAAGAGTTACTTAATTTTTTTAACTTACTGGTTACAGCAAGCAAGAACCCTCTTAAGATGTGGTATCTTTTTAACTCCAGCTGTGCGCTTATATTGAAAAGGAAACTGCGCTGAGGATTGTGGTCGCATACACACACATACCATGTTTAATGTTTACTTATGGGGTCTTGGCAAATTCTCATAGAACCGTTTTAATGCCAACTCAAAATTGGAGAACCAAACACTCTTTTACGTAGACAAACTGCATAATTCACTAGCATGAACCAGAAAAAAATCCTTTCCAAATTAAGTTTTCTTAGGACGAAATGTGTATACTTTCAAGCTCTAAAGCACTCAACCAATTTTATACAGAACACTAATACTTCCTTTCACAAAACACTGCCAAACATATCACCCACCAATTTAGGGTCCTAAAATCCCATTTATAAGAATAAGTACATAGACAAGAGCAATTACAAGGTGGCGGAGGTATTCAAGAGGGTACATTTGGCCACTTTTAGTCACTTTTCTTCTTCCGCCTTTTCCCCATGAATGCCTGTGAGTTGGGAGTTAAAGCAGGTGGGTGTTTCTTCTGGGTGACAGAGCAGGTGTTTCCCGGCTAAGCCGTGATGCCGTGGACACTCAAGCTTTGTAACAGCTAGTCCAGAATTGTAACATTTCTTTCTCTTTTGCGATACACTGGCGCCCTTGAAAATTACTTTTCTACAAAAAGCTCAGGCTTTACCAAGTCTGAACTGGAATGAAAGCCTGGGGGATATGTTTGAAAACTTGGTATTCGCACAAGAAATGAAATAATTAAATGTAAAAATGGGTTCTTCTTGAACTTACCCAGCACCTGCTACAGAACGGGTGCTGAATGTTTACCATGCAAACAAATGCATTTAGTTCCTTGCTGGTTTATTTAATGGACTTTGAGTACCTACTAAGCACTGAGAAGTAGGTCTTGAGGGATTTATAGGTAAATAGAAATGATGAAGTCCAGAACAGCACTCCTAATCAAAAGTATCATTAATAAAAATGTGGCACTGGAGCGTAACACCACTGAATTCAATTTAATTAGGACATGGAATGAACTTCAAGATGTTTTTTGCTTCTCATGTCACATATTCCTACCCCCAGGAAAGCGCTTTAAGGCTCGTAGGAGCTTTTTTTTTTTTTTAATTTTATTTTATTATATTGTGTTAGGAGCTTTTTAAGTTTGGGTACAAGTGTGGATTCTGAAAGGAGGTGTATTTGTTTCAGAAAGGCACGGCAGACCTCGCGCAAATCAAATTCAGAAGACACACTTGTTGTCTTTCTAATATTGCACAGGCAAATCCTAATTTGTTTGAAACTTCATTTGGTATTTGTCTTGATGAGTATTTGACATACTATTACTTAAACTAATTCCCCTGCCAGGTCTTTGGGAGAATTCTACTCCATGCCAAACAGTCTGTTAAAATCTTGCTTTACAAGTCTGTGCATTCCAAGCTGGAGCATGCAAGCAGCTGCTTGCCATGGCCAAGGAGAAAGAGCCACATTCTGTGTCCTGGCTGAAATTGCATGTTGTCCGCATGGACCCCAAAGCCCTCCCATCAGACCTGCCTACTTGTAATTTTCCTAAGTCCTACCACATCTGTAGAATGTTAACAGCGTCCTAATCAGTGCCAGGTAAATTACATCACTGGAGACCTCCAACGGCCCAGCCAAGGTAAGTAAAACAGATATTTTAATCTCCATTTCAGAGCTGAAAAACGCTGAGTCTCATGGACATTGACAGTCTTGCCAATTAAAGCTGATCTAAAACCCAAGCTATGATATTGGGTTCCAAATCCTGAACCGCCCCATTAGACCACACTGCTTCTGACTTTAAATTCGAATTAGTTTGTATATAACACCTTGAAACCTAGCATGGGTTTGAATCAGTGTAATATCACAAAAATTTCCAAATCTCATTTTATATTAGAGCAACATTTACATAATATATATATAATATATATTATATATAAATATATATAAATACATTATATGTAAAACTATATGAGTGATTATGGTTTTAATGGTGGTGATAATTGTTGTTTCTGTTTGGTTTACCTCCTCTTCTCCTCTTGTATCTGTTGGCGATTTTGAGAAAACAAAACAAAAAAGCATTCTAACAAGCCCAGGGGAATGGAGAGAAATGACCTTGAAATTATCACTCTTAAAATGGCCACCCTGGTATGGCTGAGGCCGATCAAAATCAATTGATATTTTGAGATCCGTTTTGATCTGGTTGCTAATTTGTTGCTCATGAATCACACCTTATCAGACTTTTCCTATCTCCTATTGAAAATCACACATGTATAAATTTCAATGATTTAAATTAAACCGTTAGAACCCCCTGACCCAGTTCCATAGGGTGTCTTATCTGCAAAGGGAAAAACCCGAATGGTCTCTAAGGTCTCTGTAATCTTTCCGTGACTGTGGCTGTGGACTTTCGTCTGACAGCACTGGTCTACCATAAAGCATCCCTGGCTAGCTAGTGAATAGACTAGAACACTTAATATATATCAACTCACACAATGCTAAGTGGGAGTCATTCAGGGAATCTTGTTTAAGAGATGACATCTAACACCTATGCGATTTGAAAGAACATAGTCAGCTCTGTTTATGTCACCACGCATAACTTTCCAATAAATTCTAACCTGCATAGATGCCATACAGACATCTAGATATTTATACAGCCATTATCATCTGCTGCAATTTTGCTTGTCACAAGCTAAATAGCTGGTTGTTAACTAAGTCACCTCTGACTATTAAAAATGGTATTGATTCAGGGTTAAAAATTGCCTTTCTGTTAAAACATGTATGATATATAGATTCGATGTTTATGAATCATTCTATTATTTATATACTTTGTGCTGTTCATAGACCTTTTTCTAAATATTTTTTAAAAATTTTGCACATGATCTCTGAAGACCTATTCAGTTGACTTTCAAGCTTTCAAACCACGTAAAGAATGAGCCATATTTACTATGGTTATTTTTTGACATTATGCTACAATTGAGTCCTGTCCAATGAGTGAGGGGACCAATCTTAACTTGGAAAATAATACCATAACCAGTATTTCATAGCAAATGGTATTGTAACCTCAGCCCACCATCAACAAAAGTATCTCAGCATAATTCACAGACTTGGAGCACAAGAAAATTCATACACAGTGAAGTAGATAGGTAGATAAGTAACTAAATAGTTAAATAAATAGATAAGTAGTATAGAGTCACATGGGTTTTCTTTTCCCTTTTGTTTTATGTTTGGATAAAAGGATGTACCCTATCATACAAGGTAAGAACGTATTATCTATAAAAATGATTTCCAATGTAGTATCTAGAAAGAGTTGTGGTTAATATAGGAGAATGCAAACATTTTCATAAGTCTTAAATAATGAAGTTATATATGAAAGGAACTATTTTAAATTGATTGCAGATAAACAGATACATCAAGAAAATGCACTGCTTTATTTTGAAAAAAAAACTGTGCAAATATACCAAAATACACGCCAATATTAGATTTTATATTCAAGGCTTATTATACACATTTCCAGGTAAGCATGACTTGCAATAATTGGTCAACGCTTCCAACCAGGACTTGAAATGTGGAAGAAGGCTTCACCATGAATTAGCAAAGAATGATTTCAATAGTTCACATATCTTTTTCGGGAGGGAGGTAGAATTGGAAGTATCTGATGTGTATTTATACCACCAGGCTTCTCACTAATATTGTTAGCAATTCAGCACAGCATTTTTTTTTTCCTATTTCACCACATTTATAAACCATAGTGCATTTTGGTGCCAGGTGTGAGGGAATTCCAACTCTAAGATCCAAGTTGGATTTATTTTATTTTATTTTTTTTCTGGCCAGGCCAACAAACTAAATACACTTAATCATCCAGGAAGCCGATCTTTTGGATCTGTTTCCTTTAAGAGTGCAGTATATATGATAATGACTTCATTGTCATCAAATAGAATACAATTAATTTTATTTTTTAGTATGTTATCAGCAAGCAAACCACCGGTATTAGCTTGATACCATCTGGGAGTGACAGTTTCCTTATTACAAAATATGTAAAAATATGGATTCCCTTAAGGAATCTGTTGCATTACATCTGCTCAGATTTTTGTTATATGCTAATGGTTTTAACCCAGCATATGAAGCGTGCAAAAAAAAAAAAAATAACTGAAATTTTTCAGCTGAATTACTTGTTTCACATTTCAAGTATCTCCAAGATGGAGAAAGCCGCATATGCAGTATTAGCTACAGGGAACTGAGCAGAAACAAAGAAGGAAGGAAGAGCATCTCTTCTTACCTGATGTTTACTCATCCCCATCTTTGTCTCCAGAGAGTGTCTGACTGCCCACATAATTAAGGCCACTTGATATGTGGGGGGAGTGGGGGGAGTGGAGGGAGCTGCGCAATGCTAAATCCCAAATGAGCACTGGTTATAACAAAGAGATCGTGACTGATAAGACAATTATTATCCTTATAGCTCTGTGTGCATGATATATTAAACAATCACAGTGATTAAAACGAGCTATTATAATTATGAAACCATTCTGTGGGATAGGGTTTCTTTTATTTCAATCCCTGGCCTTTCTGAATTTTCTCACCTTTCCTTTACTTGGATGCGGGAAATTCATTTGAATGAATTCTGCCTATTGACTAAGAGAGGACTTGGGTTGGAGCCAAAAACATGTAGCAGATTTCAAATGCTGGCCTCTGAGTATCAACCACTTAGGGGAAAGACCCATTTGTGAAGGAGACCATAGTAACACACGGATTCAGCTTACGGAGGGATGCGGGGCGGAAGTTTTATGCCGGGATGTTGCTTCTGCTGTGTGATGGTGAAGGGCTATTGCTTGAGGCTAGCAGGATTTTCACACTTGGATAAGGATTTGGTATGAATCCCTTTTCCTTGTATATATGTCCTCAGGCTCCAGAATATAGAACATGCTAGGCATTATTTTTTTGCTACTTTTTATCCCTGGATATAAATCTATATTAAGTTCAAAAATTATTATTGATGCTTTATCATTTATATTTATTCATTACAATTAGTATTTTTCTTTTCTGATAATAAGAATGGTCTGTTTGTAAGAAACATAATGGAACTTCTATAGCCCATGGTAACTCTCCAATTTCTTGATAATGTTAGCAGTGTTGGTTTCCCATATATAAAATATTTCCCCCAAAAAAGTGGAGTATTGGCAAAACAGGTTGATGCCACTAAACGAGTTGATGATTCGTTGAAGAAAGTATCATGGTTTTCATGAAATGCATCTTTTGCAATCCTTCTGCTCCCCATGAAATGTCTTTTTGGGGATTGTGCTGGTGAAAAAGTCTGAAGCATATTGAGAAAGCAAATATCTCCAGCCTGAAAAGGCTCCCATGAGGTCAACTAATTCAGTCTTATACATTAAAAAACAAAACAAAACAAAGCAAAAAAACCCATTAACATAAAACAAAACAAGTACATTTTTTTCTTTAGCTGTTGATCACAGAACCTATTTTTTAACTCCTCATTCACCATAGTTCCCTGTCCTGTTGCCTGCTGTTTTCAGTCTTGTTTATGTGGGTTACATACATTGACCTGGTTTAATCAATACTTTTACCCACACAGGTGTCATACTGAGGAATAATGCTTTCTGATGTAATTTATAGCGTAGTCACTGCCAATATGTTTTTCTCAATAAGAGGGTGGCTCCAGTTTTTGTGCAGAGCAAAAATAGGGATGGTATTTAGTTGTGATTGAAATGAAAACACTTCCAGACCTTCAGATAAAATAGCACTTAATTGCCCAGAAGTAGCTCAGGGAAAGAAAAAATGGCTTCAAAAATGAGACAAAGACACTAAAACAGACACACTTTGGCCATGTTTGAGTCAGCATACACCAAGAGGTGAGAGATTTCCTCTCTCCTGAATATGCATATATTAAGCTCCACATCTCCTAAGGAAGAATGGTCACCTGCAAACATTGCATGCCTAACTATCTGTAACGCATGCTCACTCTTAAGTCTCTTTTGTCTTTAGGATCACTTTGATTTATTGAGAACTTGAGCAACATCAGGCTGTGTGATGAATGCTTTAATGACAGTTTCTCGTTCAATTCTTGCAATGAACCTTTGGGATGGTATTGTTTTAATCCCAAGCAGCTAAGCAGAACTGAGAGTTGAAAAAAAGCGCCTTGGTTGAGCTGGAATTTAAAACCAAGGATCAACACAATCAGAGCTCAAGCTCTTAACCATGGCAAGGCACAGGGGACTAATTGGAAGGGTTTGCTCACTGCATCTGTTGTGGAGAATAGAGTATATTAAAATGTTTGCTACAAAGTGGGGACTGACTCAAGATCTGTTAGTGGGGGTGCTTGGATGGCTCAGTTCCTTAAGTGTCTGCCTTTGGCTCAGGTCATGATCCCGAGGTCCTGGGATCAAGCCCAGAGTAGGGCTGCCCGCTCATCAGGGAGCCTGCTTCTCCCTCTCCATCTGCCCCTCCCCCATGTCCTCTCTCTCAAATAAATAAATGAACTTTTTTTTTTTTAAAGATTTTATTTATTTATTTGACAGAGGTAGAGACAGCCAGCGAGAGAGGGAACACAAGCAGGGGGAGTGGGAGAGGAAGAAGCAGCTCATAGTGGAGGAGCCTGATGTGGGGCTCGATCCCAGAACGCCGGGATCACGCCCTGAGCTGAAGGCAGACGCTTAACCGCTGTGCCACCCAGGTGCCCCGATAAATGAACTCTTAAAAAAAGAAAAAGTTCTGTTGGTGAACATGAAAACTCCCATGGGGAGTACGTTTTTCTAGAAGTATTCATTTTTTACTAAACGTAAATGGGTTACCACTTAGGTACTTAAATCTTTTCTTAAACTGACCTCGTACCAAATAATACTTTAATGTTTATATCCTTTCACCAGAACATTCTGTTCTAGAAGTCCCCTTGGATTTCCTTGAGCCCTGTCTTCTACATTCATGCCAAGGAACCAGGGAGAGTCCGCTTCATAAGGTGGCCTTACAGAAGTTAATATTCTGTTGATTTTAGATTTGAACGCTAATTGACGGGGGTCAGAAAGAAGAATTACCATTCTTCCTCTTAAAAGCTAGGGATTTTTCATGTTACAGCCAGGCACCTGTGTGAAAATAAGGCCAAAGGGAGTTTGTAATGGATCACGATGAAGTCAGAGTTGGAGTATTTTTTCCAGTATATTCCTGATGAGGTATTCAGTAACAGATTTAAGTGGTACTTAATGTTTCCCCACTGCATGCTGTCAGTAGACTTTAAATATAATCGACCTGGAGTGTGGCTTTGAGCTTGTGAGCCAGTAGAGCTCAGTAGAACTTTACTGATGAGCTTGCAAAAGGTAGTTTAAGTTTGTGAAGATATAATTAAAAACACAGCAGCATGCTGCTTGATAAAGTCCACCTTTTAAATAATTCAAGAGATGAAATGTTACCTTTTTCTCTACCCTTTGCTGGTATGTTCCTATAGATACTAAAACCATTTGTATTCAAAATTTATTATTGTCCTTGGAAATAAAATGTATTCATGTGCCAACATAGTTAAAAAAAAAAAAAAACAGTACAAGGAAGATGGGCAGAATGAGTTACCAAGACAGAAAGTCTAAAAAATAATTTGTTTTGTGACTGTGTGTGGTGGACATTAGACAGTTCAGAAAAGTAGTGTCTTTGCTGGTCATTTTTGGGGAAAAGCACATCATATTTTGTTTGAAGAACCATCACAGCTCCTCAGTCTGGTCATTCTGGGGGAACAGGGGTGCCTGTTGTGCTTCTCATCTGACCTGGCTCTTGGGGTTTGACTCTGGTCTGCCCACATGACGATTAGTGATGGGGATACGCTCCATTGCTGGTCCAATGAAAGTTTCATTCAATGCCAATGACTGAAACATTTTGCAGAGTACCTGGCATAGGTGATCAACTTAGAATGTATTATTGTTATTGTTATTATTATTATTAGTAGTAGTAGTAATCAAAAGGATTTGAGACTAACCGGAAGTCCTAACAGTAAATAGAAAATAATCTGCTAAGTAGACATAATTCACTACCTCAAAGACCTAGGAAGGGCGGGGTTGGCATGTGCATTTATGTGCATGAAATTTTCAACCAGAGCTGCCTACCTCATGAGATGGAAGCTGAGAGACTGCCGTCCACAGCAGTGTTCCCCACGCTTTCTTCTGTGAGGCCAAAGGTTGGATTGTTCATTTCCTTCGGGTTTGTTTGTTTGTTTGCTTACTTTTTAATGTTTGTTTGGCTTGTATCTACTTCGATCAAAGCCACGTGGATCTGTAACCTGCACCAATCTTCATGTATCATGACTGAAATGCCAAAACCCCCTCAGTGTTGAGCCTATTTGCACTTTTCATTTCTGCAAGTTGCCAAAAATAGAGAAATCCAGATTTTTCTTTACATTTATCTCAAAAAGCAAAGCAACTTGTGTGCTGTTTTGATGAGGCCTGGTCTTGGTGTTCTTAATCTAGCTCCTGTCTCCCTCAGCCCCTCGGGAACCTCCACGGAGCCATTGGGTATGGAAGAAGACTCTAGTGGAGAAGAAATGAGAAGGCAAACCAAAAAAAGAGGGTGACGTCTCAGATGTCAGTGTAACAAACTGCCATGAGGAAATGGAAAAGCATCTTTGCTTCAGGGAAGTTAACTTCGATAAGGGGGAAAAGCAGGTGAAGAAATCTGATGGATGTCACTTAGTAGATCAAAGACACTCATTAGAGAGTGTGAGAGAGTTTTGTGAATCAAGACCGATTCCTGCAAGCTTTAATTTGCTTGAAGTTCATGAAACTCCTAAATCAAGCCAGAAACAGCCCTTTTTCTCACCTTCATAATAGATTTCTGGCTTTGATTTGCAGAGTCATTCTTGATTTTCTTAATCCTCAATTATCACCAGAATATAAGAGACTTACTTTTCTCAAGAGAAAGTTACTTCAGAATGGTATTTTTTCCTTAGGTCTTACCTTTACTTTTTAAAAAGATTTTATTTATTTATTTGTCAGAGAGAGAGAGAAAGCACAAGCAGGGGGGAGGGGGTAGCAGGCAGAGGGAGAAGCAGGCACCCCGCTGAGCAAGGAACCTGATGTGGGACTCAATCCCAGAACCCTGAGATCGTGACCTGAGTCGAAGGCAGACACTTAAACGATGGAGACACTCAGGCACCGTGAGGCCTTACCTTTATTTATTGATTTTACAGGTTTGGAATTTCAATGGCAAAAAATTCTTCCTATTGACTCAAGGCTTTTGGTGTGTATTCCTTGTGATGGGAAGAAATCACCCAATGTTTGTTTTAGAAATGTTGTGAGTTGCTTTTTAAAAGAAAAAGGGGAAGAGTGTCTATCTCAAATAGCTGTGAGAAACATGTAGGAGCATTAATATGCTATAAAATTCAGATTGCTAATATAACTGACATGGTGTATAAAAGAAGGCATCAACCAAATACACTAGACCTCTGTTATCTGTGGTCTCGCCTCCCATGGTTTCTGTTACCTGTGGTCAGCTGTGGTCCAGGAGCAGAATCTTCTCCATCTGATGTGTTCTCAGGTCAATTCTAGTCTAATGCTACATGAGAGCGCCTAGGCCATTCACCTCACTTCATCTCATCATGTGGGCATTTTATCATCTCACATCATCATAATTAGAGGAAGGGTTAGTACAGTACAATAAGATATTTTAGAGAGAAAGACCACATTCACATAACTTTTATTACAGTGTATTGCTATAATTGTTCTATTTTATTATTATTGTTGTTAAACTCTTACTGTGCCTCATTGATAAATTAAACTTTGTCATAGATATGTATGTATTGGAAAAAAAACATAGAACACATAGGGATTCAGTACGACAGTGGTTTGGGGCATTCAGTGGGAGTCTTGGAACAAATACCCTACAGATAAGGGGGGATGCTATATGTTAACATTTAAACAGAATTAGCATAGCAAGTATTTGAATTTGTAGGTCTAGAATCTTTATTAATTATTTTTTTCAAAAAAGTTTAAGTTTAATCTAAAAGACATGATCTCCCTATTTTCCAAATGAACAAAAATAAACAAATTTAAAAATCATTTTTTTTTTTTTAAAGTAGGCTCCACATCCAGCACACACAGCATGGAGCCCAGCGTGGGGCTTGAACTCATGACCCTGAGATCAAGACCTGAGCTGAAATCAAGAGTCAGACACTGGACCGACTGAGCTACTCAGGTGCCCGCAAAGTAGTTCTGACCACAGCATGCCAGCATATATATTGAGAAACTTACTTTTATATTCTTGATACCAAGCACATTATACAAACTCAAAAATCAATCTGTTAAAGAAATCAGTGAATAAAGACCTTAATGATGTAGTCATATCAGGGAAGCTGAGGCACACATGGCCTAGAAAATGTAGAGGGAGGCAGAGCATGGTAGAAATCAGTTTAGGAGGTCAGACTCCATCTTTGCCTGTCTCCAAGATCACGGGCACATTCATTAAAATCTTCAGGTAAACTCACCTTTTCACTATTTCTATTCCATCTCTGATCAGATTGGTTTTACTTTAAACTCACGATCAAGGGTCATTCAACACTGCATGGAAATTCTATAACTTCCTAGCAAGCTAATGTTCACTTTGACACGATTATTTCAAAACGTATACTGTCTTCTCAAATGTCCACAGCCCTCCCCACTGTGCACCACACGCTCATCGAAAGACACCACCACTCAGTCCTACAATCCCTCCTTGCAGATTGGCCATCATCTTTACAGGATGTGTTCCGTCTTTTTCTCTTTACTACTTCCTGTGATTTTCTGTGTACAATTCAATAGCCAACAGTGGACGCCTCTAACTTTACTGTGATCAGTGGGGCAAGCCATGATGGGGGATGAGCTCCAATCACATGGACCCTGTGGGCTGATTAAGGTTTTATGGCTTTATCCAGAGTTAAGGGAAGCTGTTGAAGAGATTTTAGCAGGCCAGTGGCCTGATCAGATTGCATTTTGGAAAGGATTTTCATACGGTACCTCATTTAATCCTTGTAATAACACTGTATGGGGGGGTGCTAATATTCTTCATTTCAGAGCTAAAAAAAAGCCTGAGGCATGGTGACATGAAGGAACATGCAGAGGCCCACAGCTAGCAAGGTGTGCACTCAGGATTGGAATCCAGGCCATTTGGTTCTAGATTCTGTCTTTCTGAATGTGTTGAAAACATCTAACTGCAGACATCAATGGTTCATAGATAATTGGGACTAAGGTTTAGTAAGAGGTCTAATCTAAGCTTAGATTTAGGAGTCATCGATATATAGATGGCAGCTAAAAATTACGTTCGCATGTGTCAATCTCTAGGTTAGAAGAGGGTAGGACAGAGTTCTAGGACAGAGCCATGAGGGGTGTCACAGTTCAGTGACTGGAGAAGAGTGGTCAGAGTTAGTGAGGAAAATGGGAAAGGATGCGGCCACAGAGTCTAAGGGAAGAAAGTATCACACATTTTCATAATCTTGAGTGTTTCTGAAAGATAAAATACAATGGGGCCAAAAATGTCCATTGGATTTAACAACATGGAACTTAGTTGTGGTCTTAGTAAGAGTCTTGAAGGAATGGAGAGAAATAGAAGCTAGATTAAAATAAATTTCCTCACGGTTCTACAAATTCTGTGCTTTTGAATTTTAAGGATGGCCCCCACCTGAGGAAGATAATAGCCTTTGAACGAGGTAGGATATGCAGGCGCCAGTTTAAAGCCAAGCTGCCAGGAGTGGACTGTCTGGCTTATTCTTAAAGTAGAAAATCTTATAATATTTCCAAATTAGGAAAATAAAAACATGTTCATTCTTCTCTCACCTCTGCCCTTCCTATGCTGCCTGCCCTCACCTGGATGGTGCAGGTGGGAAGTAGGTAAGAGGAGCCTGCATAGGCTGGGAAAGAACTGGGGTGGGATGTCTCAGACCCTTGAAGAAGATTTCTGCAAGCTCTATTTCCTTGTTTACATAATCAACCCTTCAGAAGACAGTGTCCGACCAATTAATACACATTTATCAAGCAAGGCACCATGATGTCATAGAGTGGAGCTTCTGTCCAAATACGTATAATTTTGAAAATTTGCATTTAGCCTTAACACTTTTGTTTTCTCCTGAACCTAGGTTCAGGTTATTTCTAGTCAAGTCTGAAGTATTCCTCAAATAGTCTTTGCCAAACTACTAAAAATATGAAACTAATAAGAAAAGTTGTATTTTAATTGGTTGTGATTTTTCTGCCATTTGGGGAAAAGACGTCCTAATTTAATAGCACTTTTTAAAGTTATTTTGTACTTAATTGGGTTTTTCTTTTTTGGACAGATATCTGATCAAATCGAATCATTGTGTCTATACAGGCTCCCCTTTAATGACATTATTGAATATAATGGAAGATAAGAATAGGATCATATTTACAAAAATGGCTTTCATCCAAGAACTCCTTTTCAAATGACATGTATAATGACTTTCAAAATGTATCATACTTTTCAAGTTTTGTGTAGGACCAGGTTATCTTCACAGGGGGGCGTGTGATATTTTTGGTCATGTTTTTGCTTTTGTTTGTTATTTATTATTATTTGATTTCTTGTTTTGTGTTTGTTTTGTGCATTAAACTCATTCCTTTCTAAACTAATCTAGCAAGTGAAATTTGAGGTGGTAAGATGATTTCCGGAAAAATAAGAGCACTCACCACCCTTCCTAGATGCTCTACCTCAAAGATTTCATAAACCCTAGGGTTCTTGGACTAATCTAGTATCAACAAAGTAACTATTTGGGGACACCTGGGTGGATCAGTCAGTGAAGCGTCTGACTTTGGTTCATTTCATGATCTCAGAGTCTTGGGATCAGCCCTGCCTCAGGATCTGTGCTCAGCAGCGAGTCAACTTGTCCCTCTCCCTTTGCCCCTCCCCCCCACTCCTGCACGCGCATGCGCGCGCTCTCTCTCTCTCTCAAATAGATAAATAAAATCTTAAAAAAAAAAAAAAAGAAACTGTTTAGATTGTTTGGCAACACATTTATTTTCAGTTCTTTTGAGTTTTTTTTTTTTAAACTTGGAATATAATCTCCCATAAGCACCTGCTCCATTATTATTCTTGAGGCGCAAAATACACTGACTCCACATCAGCCTCCAAGTTCGGCTGGTCTCCCACGGGAATCATCCCCGGTGAACCTTCTCGGCATCAGTGATTACAATGATACTCTTACTGTGGGGACTTTTAAATAACAGGACAATCAGCACACGTTCCTTTTCATCTTTGCCTCCCATAATTTTCTTTGGCAGAGGTCTTGTCAAAAATGCTTGATTTTTTCTTCCCCAATTAGAACTCTTCAAAGCAGAGAAAATGTGACTTGGAGTCCAGGTTTCGTAGCAAATGCTTTACGACCACAGCTGCTCTAGCTTTTGAAGTCCCCTCTGCCCACCTCTTGATGCTGAAACCCTCTTAAAAGCACCATTAGCTATTTCTACTTCCTTTTCTGACAGGATTGGTAGAGAGTGAGGGAAAACCTTTCATGTAGGACTCTGCTACCATGCTTGAAAGAGAAACATCATTTTTATATATCTGGTCCTTTACATACATGTAGTTTCATCTCTTTGCTTAGTAAGCAGTAATGGCTAGCACTAGGTTTTTCTTTATTCTACCTCAATTCATGGCAATTAGAGCTCTGTACAATTAATTTAAAAGACAGTCTCTCAAAGTTGCATTGCTTCAACGCAAGGCAGGTCTAAGACACTGATTAAGCTCCAGATATTCCAAAGAACAAACTCTTTCTGCTTCTAGTCAGGAAGGGCTAAGGAAAGAGATGAACATGTGCTGAGATAATTTCTTCCCACTGCTAGACGGGAGAATCATAAGGTACCCTGTATATTTATCTAAAAAATTAAAAGAAGAAAAAGCGTACAATAAAAGCAACCCTTGGCTTCAGCAGAGGATGATTTGAACACTTGTAACTTCAGTCCTGTGAGGGCAGTCAAACCATCCACAAAGCCTTTTTTTTCTCCAGCATTGATAGCTCCACACCCCTGGATGAATGCCTTCTTCTCCAGAACAGAGTCAATAGGCAGGTTCTGCTTCTTGGAGAAGCTGTAGACAGTTTTCCCCCACTGGCATGTGGATGTTGAACAAAAACTCTGTGTAGGCAGATGCTTTGGCATACACTCAACACCGGCATGTTCCACGAAGCTATTAAATCCCCTACCTCTTCAAGCATTTTCTGACCTGCACACTTGAGTACACCTTTGATTTTGATTTTTCTGGAGGAAACTTGAATGCTCATGTTTGGAACAAAGGCAAAGTATTTTCCATAGTCAAATGAACTGGGTGCATCATTCGACAGCCCCTAGATTTCTGCAGGTTGCTGCTGGTGAAAATATGATTTGTAAGTTGGCTTTTCCATCACATTTTGCACTTGCTCTTTGAGAGCTAAGTCAATTATGCATTTTGAGAGTTGTGTTACGTTTGAATGGCTGTGGCTGGCACTTCAGAAAAAAGGTGCCATGGCCGTAGAATCTGAGAAAACGACATGAGTTGGGACTGGTGCAGGGTGACCTGGGCTTCTCTTGATGACCTACCTGTGGGGTTATTTGACAGGATATATCCCAGGCAAGTTCCTGTGGGCTTCCCTCATCAAGATTCTGCCTTGTTCTAGGTACTGTTTTCTCTGAGAGTTGTGAGAAAACTCGGCATCAATCTGTTGGACCTTGATGCGTAGAGAGGAGTTTGGTTTAAGGAAAAAAGTTCTTCTTATGTATGAGAGTTTGGTGTTGTACGCTGAGGGACTGAGACTTTCAAAGCTCTACTAGTGGTGGTGGGCAAGCTGGGGCTTGCCTCGGATGACAGCTCAAATTGTTCTAATACTGCTAGCAGAGTATATGCAGGCTCCCTCTACCTTTTGAAGGTCTTGTCCTACCATTGGAAGAAGTTTGGGGAACAGAGATCCCCTACACCATCATGACTGCCTGCTCTGCACCTGCACCCCAGTTTGGTGGGGACGAAGGAAAGGTGTAGAGAGCTCTTCTCCGTGGAAAAACATCTGGGTTAGTCACACTGTTAGGGGCAGCATGGCACAGTAAAGGGCCAAATCAGTGGAGCCCAGGGGAGCCTATAATTGACAGTCTTGTAGGGAGTGCTCAGAAATGGCTGGGAAAGGGGCGCCTGGGTGGCGCAGTCATTAAGCATCTGCCTTCGGCTCAGGGCATGATGTGGGATCGAGCCCCACATCAGGCTTCTCCGCTGGGAGCCCTTGTCTTCCTCTCCCACTCCCCCTGCTTGTGTTCCCTCTCTCGCTGGCTGTCTCTATCTCTGTCAAATAAATAAATAATATCTTTTAAAAAAAAAAGAAATGGCTGGGAAACCATTTTATGGTTTTTTCTTCTTTGTGTTTACATAGACAGCAATGCCATTTCCCCCCCATCTGATTCATACTTAATAGAGAGGTCTCTATTTAGATTTTTAGTATACTCAAGGCTGAATGGGATCAATACTCAATAAACATGAAGACTTTCAGGTAAAACTTGCAGAACAAACCAGTTCCCTGAATCTCCCTGTCTGGATGCCACAAACATAATAAAACAAATAAGGAAAATGTTTGCCGGCAAGAACAAAGTAAGGAAAATGTTATGGCTCCTGTCACAAGCTTCTAAAAGATATAGCCAAGGGGAATAAAAAAAAAAAAATCTTAGTAAAACCCTTAGTTATATCCCCCTTCCCAAGAAGTGGCACTGGGGAAAAAAAAAAAAAAAAAAAGATGAGTCAACAAAATTCTTAGAGCTCTTATTAATATCCCCAAATTAGGGAACAATCAAATTAAGAATGAGTATTTAACCCTAGGAAAAAGCAGGGAATGAGTCTAGTTATGGTGAACAGCCCATCTACTCCCATGAGATACTGGTGCAGGCTGAAGGGATTCATTCTGTTTCCAGATCTGTGGAGAATTAGAGCACTGGTTTGAATTCTGCAGCCATACTTCCAGGTAACAGCCACACAGGGTGGAGTGAACTCTGTTAGAAGACATTAAACTGTCTCTTAAACTGTTTGGGTCTGGTCTGTGGGCCTGTCCCTTAATTTGCAAATAAAGTTTTATTAGAACACAGCTATGCCCATTTGTTTATGTATTGTCTATGGCTGCTTTCATGCTACAAGAGCAGAGTAATTGTTGCAACAAAGACCACAGGTTCACAAAACTTAAAATATTTACTGTCTGGCTCTTTGCAGAGAAAGTTTGCCCACCCTGTCTTAGATAGAAAGAGTGAGTTGAGGTTTCCCAACAAAGAAAATCATTCTGAGATAAGATGGATAGTGGCAAGGAAATTTTACTAACTTAATCATAGAATATACTAAAAATCTAAATAGAGACCTCTCTATTAAGCATGAATCAGATGGGGGGAAAATGGCATTGCTGTCTATGTAAACACAAAGAAGAAAAAACCGTAAAACCCATGTTGGAAGAACACATAACTGAAGAAAATATAAAAATCATGCCTCATATCACAAAAATTGCTAAGGAGAGTATGAATTAAGTAAACATTTCAGAGACAAGATGATAAACTAAACTAAAGTGATGAACGTGAAAATTGTAGAGCTAATGAAATGATTGGAGATTATAAAACAAAATTCAACAATCTCATCTTCATAGTACCACTACATAAGTTTCAAAGACCAGAGACAGAATGGATATGGTAGAAAATCAAATTGTTGGCATAGACAAAAGTCTTGAGATCATCATGAAAATCACAGAAAAAAGGGGAAGGGGTTTTAAAAAATAAAGAAAAGCAGATAGTTAACGGAAAATATGCAAAGAGGACAAGGGTATTTACTATTCCTACAGTAGAGAACAAAATGCATAGTATGGAAATTTTCTTGATATAAAGGAAGAAATAACAATGTCAACTTACATGAATATACCATATTCCAGGAAAACTTGAAACAGAGGAAGAGGTGTCTTATTTAAATTCTTAAACTTCCATAATATAGAGGAAAAAGCAAGCCCATTTAAAATGAGGGGGGAGAAAACTGAGCTAGTCTCAAAATTTTCCATAACTTTCACCGCCAGACAAGGGAATAATAACTAACCCTAATAATATTCTCCTTAACCAAGATGTCCTTCAACTATGGGGGTGACGGGTGGCCTAATTCATGAAAGAACTGACAGACTGTAAGACCTCCTGGGACTGCCTAGCACCCCCCCCCCACTAATACAAACTTTAATGAAATGTAATCATTCAAAGGAAGAATGAACAAGCCTTCATACAAAGATGAGAACAGCAGTAAATACCAGAGGAGAACAGAATGGTATCTCCAGGGCATCGAGGAAAAGAAAATGTGGGTGATGTGCTTACATGAGTTAGCAGAGAGACAAGACACATTCTCAAATATGCACGAATTTAGGAGCTATCTTTTCTGGGAAACAAAGAAAAAATAAATAAATACTTAAGTAATGAAAATAACAACAGCAGCGTCTACCAGTCAAGAACCCACAGAGAGAGAAAAAACTAACAAACTCAGAAATAGATCAGCCAAAATAAAAATAACTAGTGATAGCACTTATGGCAATTATTGAGACACATAGAACAGAGTTGTAGATATAATATAAAAACATCATCAACTTTGAAGAGGTAAAAATGGATGTTGAAGGAGGGGGATTAGATGTGGAAGAAATTATGCAAACTTTCTAAATTTTCATGGTTTGGGATCAGTAGATATTGACTAAAATTGCAATCTTTTGCTTCAGAGAAACATAATGACTGTAGCATATTCAATTTTTAATGGTTATTTATTTCTATGATCCTTAATATCTTTTAGGAACTCATAGTTCTTGAGATGATAAGACTTTATCAAAGGTCGAGTGATTCCATCTGTTAGATCACAATTTCTATTTACTTCATGAGCTTTGATAAAATTAAGTGCCCTCAAACTAAAAATTTCAGAAATGCAATTTATGACAGTATTTATATATATCCGTCCACACACACGCATCTATTTCTAATACCCTTGTCCTCAGAACATCTTTGTATGTTTTCCATCTATCTCTCCCTCTTCCTCCCTCTCTCTCTGTTGGTTTATATCCATATTTATGTTTAGAATCTATATTTATATTTAGGTGTATACACATGAACTAAAATGTGTGGTGTAACATCCCTAATGTCAATGATGGCTGTTTCGATGCAGGTAGGTTTTTAAAATTTTCATTTTCTTCTTCTGTTTTTGGTTATATGTTTCTTTATTGCCTTTATTATAATAATAAATAAGAGAAGTCATTATTCAAACAAAAATATGAGTTAATTCATTATTCATAAGCCCTGAGAACATTTGGATTATATATGTGAAAATACAAAAATGCTGAAAGATCCATCATAACACTTACAAGCAGAATTCTGAACTAAAGGAAGCAAAATAATTTTGAAACAAAATTCAGTGGACTTACCTGGCTTACATAAAATTGTATAGCTGACAAAACCCACCTCTCCTGTTTGAATTCTTTCTCTGAACTGGGAATGGTATAGATTCTTTGAAAATCTATTAGCATCAGAATCCCACCTGGGGCACCAGGCTTCTGTGGTTTCCCACACATTCTCCAGGATAAAAATGTTTCTCTCTCGATCTGTCCTATGCTTATTTGCTAAGATATTTCTGCCAAGGCATTACTGTCTAACCTACTGTCCTATTATGTTACACCTTCTTGAAAACAGTTGTGTTACAACCCCATCCAAAGGAGTGAGCAACACTACACAGCACATAAGAAAATTATTTATGGACATGAATATGCTCAAATCCTGCATCCTTTTTGCCAACAGAAAGGAAAAGAGTTGGGCCATTAGTTGAAGACCCAATATAATAATCTTCCCATTTTTCCATGAGACCCCAAGATCCTTGAATCACATGTTACTTATTTAGAAAGTCAAATGAGTCAAGGTCAGATGGCAAGCAGCTTAAAAAATAGTCAATGACTTAAGATGTCTAAAGAAACTGGGGATTACTAATAAAACCCATTGTTTTGGCCTTTGAAAAATATGATGGACTTTTCTGAGTAACTACAGCCCTAGAAATTGGATTCTTATCTATTCTTTCTTGAATATTGCCACATTTCCTAATGATCATCCAAACAGATAATCACACATACCAGCAATGATAATACAACCCTGAAGAGGCCCAAGGCTAGGACAGTACGTAGAACATGGTTTGGGGCCCAGCTGTGTTTAGCTTTCAAAGAGCCATGTGTTTCCTCTGAGGCCATCTTCTCACTCCTTGGCCTTCCTCCTGACTCTTCAGTTGAAAACAGGAGCCAATTACAGGGCCCAGAGTGAGTTCTTTGGCTCCTTGCACCTTTGCCTTAGTCTTTCTTGCATTCTATCAGTAAATCTGGACAACTGTGACAACAAGCTCAAGGCTTTTTTTTTCTTTTTTCCTCCCTTTAGGTTTGTTTTTAACTGAACCATAAGCAGAGGCTTAAAGCCACCCCAGAGCAGTTATGTTTATGTAGGTAAAATATCAAAATATAATCTGGGAAAGGAGCCTCAAGCCTACTTCATCAGAGATTTGGAAGGCATTACCAAGTAGATTTTAAAACCCATTCAGAGGAAGAATGACATGTCCATGATAAGCTACTGGCTGTAGCCCTCTTCTGCACTGTGGCCAGGAATCCCCAGGCTCCTGTGGTGTGGGCCAACTGGAGCCATGGGACCCAAGACCCAGAAAGGCAGGCCGTGGCTGCCAGAGAGATTGCTAACCAGCTCCCCGCCCCATTTTCCCTTCCCCTCATGACAATCTCCAACCCTCCAAAAGCCACAAGTGTGTAAATGCATTCATTTTCCAGAAGCTGTTTATTCTGTTTAATAGACACCTATTGCCCCCTCATCCTCTCTTTTTAGATTGTCTGGACAGGCACAAAGCAAATTAGTGCAAAATGCTTTCAGTCAAATGTCAGGTGGAATCATAGTGATGAATACTCCACTCAGGCTTTTGAACTCTACTGACAGCCCTGTATCCCTCAATTACAGCCTCCTCCATGGGTTCCCTGAAGTCTGTGTGGAGTGCCAAAGCCAGTCCTCTAACTTTGGAAGGTTCCGTTCCCATAAAGACATGTTGAGCTCACTGTGAAAGGAGAAACCAAAAGCATTCAGCCTCAGAAGTTCTGTAAAGTTTCAAACGTATTTTTCTTAATGGAGCATTTGAAGGATTTGCTGGGTCCAATAACGGTCAGGAAGGGTTAATGTAGAGCTAGGACGCAATCCTTAGCATGAAACTCATTAATGATCTTGTTTTAAAACAAGGAACCCATGCCCTTAATTTCCTTATACCAAATGTATATATTCAAGCTCTTCTTGATATTTAAGAAGGATCCTTAGCACAGAACAAAAAGACAACATATAGTATTATGCATTGGTCATTTTTTGCAATTCCAGCCCAGTCTAGACATAAATTTGATTGGACTTGACACAGTAATCTTCCAGGTCGGCTTCTGAATTCTCAATATTTGAAAAGCATCTCTCAAATTGTTTAGAAAATCTCTCTCTCTCTTGCCCTTTCTTTTTTTCTCTTTCTGTGAAAGGCAGATTACTTTTTCTCTATTATCATCTAGGATCTAAATTAAGTTATCTGATTTTACCACTACAATTATTGTAATCAGCCACCAATTTATTAAAACCCATGGGAAACCATCCCCTCCGTAACTCAAAATGTGGAAAATACAGCAGTAAGTTCTTGGTTACAACAATAATTGAGGATATTTGGAAAAAAGGCCCATTGATACTCCAAAGAGCACCGATTAAAAGACACTTAGTGAGTTGGCCTTACAACATAATGTTTCTGATACTGCAAACTTCCTTGACAATGTGGGCTTTTAGAAGCCATTTGTTGTTGCAAGACCTTGACTCCTGGCAAATCAGTCAAGGGCTAGAACCTAGACACACAACTTAAAGTGCGCCAATCAAACCCTGGGTAGTCAGGGAACATGAGGGTCAACCAGCTGTCCCTGGCAGAAGGAGCAGCCATGTAGCCCTGTGACTGAGGTTCCTGGATTTGCTCTGGCCCTGTGGTTTATCTAAAGGATCCTCTGATTCTGTGCAATACTTCTCTTACAAATCTGGTGATGACAAACCATCAGAATCATTTGCAACAAAAATAATTTTAACTTCCATGAAAAGATTCAGATAGCTAAATAGGAGCACACTTCAAATGAGGGATCGGGTGCAAATGTCTAACCATCTTCTACTCTCAGCAGACTCTGTAAGGTGTGGTAATCTGCTGGGCACCTGACGTGATCCCTTTTTTGATTTAAAAAGGACCAATGATATAGGAGGAGGGTGATTTCTTTTCTTTTCTTTTCTTTT
>NC_048226.1:15543107-15543242 GCF_002007445.2 Ailuropoda melanoleuca | reverse complement strand
TTTCTTTTCTTTTCTTTTCTTTTTTTTTTTTTTTAAAGATTTGATTTATTTATTCAACAGAGATAGAGACAGCCAGAGAGAGAGGGAACACAAGCAGGGAGAGTGGGAGAGGAAGAAGCAGTCTCCTAGCGGAGG
>NC_048226.1:15404286-15543082 GCF_002007445.2 Ailuropoda melanoleuca | reverse complement strand
CTTTTCTTTCCTTTCCTTTCCTTTCCTTTCCTTTCCTTTTCTTTTCCTTTTCTTTCTTTTCTTTTCTTCTTTTCTTTTCTTTCCTTTTCTGTCATTGATTTCTTTCTATTTCTTTTTATTCTTCCAATGACGATTAAAAACAGATGAAAGAAAATGGAATGCTTTGGGAATATAGATAATTGATTGCTAATTCTGGTTGATTAAATGATAAGAAAACATATTCAAATAAGAAAAAAAAAACATTCATTCAGACATCTGCTGACAGCTCAAAATGGAACGCTGGGAAAGATGAAATGTGTTTCAGTGTATTGCTTTGCAGTTTCTTCGTTTTTAATTGGCTGTTCCATTTTATAAGGAGTCCAAGCTTAGAATGAGGTTACCCTGCAGCTTTTTCAAAAAATTTTAGAATCTGCAACTCTACGACTAGCTTCATTTCTATTTAAAAATCTTGCTGCCCGTTCCAGTTCACAGACTGTAATGACTTCTATGCCCATGAATTCCTAAAGCTTAGGTGATTTGTGTTTTTTATTTATCTGCTTGCCATCTGCATGATAATCATATAGTCACCTAAGTCAAATCTTGTACACAAAAAATGCAGAGTTAGACATCAGGGTTATATTCCTGGAAACCCATCTTATATTGTAAAAATAAAGTAAAACACTAACACATACTTTATACTTTTAATAAGTATGTAACAGACAGCTAATGTAATAACTGTGCCCTGAAAATTCTTTTGGGAGGACATTTTCAGCAGGAGCTGAACTTGCTGAAGAGGAGCAAGGAAGAAGTCTGGGGAAGCTAACCTGAAGGTGCAAGTCTTCTTTTCCGGAAAACTTAACCTATAGCAAGAAGCTTGTCTTGCTTTGGGAAGTTCTAGTGGCATTCAGAATTAGGGTCATCTGTTGCCTATATACACAGAACACACAATTCCACGTGGAATGTGCATCCTTTAGCAATGATCTCTTGCCCTATTAACCCAATAAACTCAACACTGTTGAGCTCCTGCAAGTGAGAGTCTATCAATTCCTTCATTTATCCAGAATATAATCTGAAACAAATTCAGTGTACCTCAAAGGTACCTGAGGACAAATAGGATATAGAGAAACAAACATTAACACTAATAGTGTCTGTTTTCCTTGAATGTAAACAAATGCAATTCTGTATTTTTCCAATATGCAGGGAAATCAGATTTTAGTAAAAGGTAAAATAAGTTGTCTTTTTTTTAATTGATAGAATAAAATATTTTCAAATATTTTAGCTATTAGTATGAAGACAAGTCTATAAAAGTAAACAGAATACACTAATTTCAAAAGTAAAGATAGCAGAACGGAGGAAGTTGGGTTTTGAGGGCATGTTACAGGCTAAATCATTCCCATACATTCTTTTATTATTTTTTTCCCAATCGTTCCTACCTAATTTTTACAATATCCCAGTGTGTTAAGATTTATAAGACCCATTTTATAAAAGCTTGGAACCATTAAATAAATTGCCCAAATGCAAATATCTGGTAAGTAGAAAAGCCAGAATTCGAACTCTGTTTGTTCTGATTTTAAAGCCTTTGGCTTTCATTATCCCATGTTGTTATTAAAGTCACATAGTAAGAAGGGAAAATGAGATAGTTAAAATGTGTGTTTTCTTGTACATAGCAAATCTAGTCATCTAATTTATTGGATGTGTATTGAGCATTGGTACTTAGTTTTCTCATTTGTGAAGTCCCTTCTGCCCCGTGGCATAGAATGCATTATGCATAATGCAAAATTATTAATATACAAAATAGCCTAACTTCATTATTCTCATTAGCTAATAAGTATGTTTTGGTAAAGCACTAACCTTAGCCTGAAATGAGAAAAATGAGAGTAACAAGTGATTAAGGAAAGGAAAAAAATTTTCCCCTGCAGTTCATCACAAAAGACACAGTGTATTTTGACTCTATCACAAACCATAACAAAATTCAGTGGGTGTTTAAAGAGTGAACACACCGGCATTTATCACATCTTAAATACAATTGGTCACTAAACCTAGCACATAGGTGATGTATGCAGAGGAGTGGCACCCAGAGATGTTCAGATCCTGATTCATGAACCTAAGGGAATTTGCAGATGTGATTAAGGACATTGAGCTGGGGTGATTATCCTGGATTGCCTGGGTGGGCCCAGTGACATCACAAAGGTCCTTTGAAGAGTCAGAAAAGATGTGACGGTGGAAACAGAGAGTTTTCAAGAAGCATCTGGCTTCGGATATGGAGTAACCACTAGCCAAGGAGCATAAGAAGTCTCCAGAACCTGGAAAAAACAAGGGGATTTTCCTTTTGAGCCTCCAGAAGGAAAGCAGGCTTGCCAACACCTTGATTTTGACCTAATGAAACCCATTTCAGACTTCTGACCTCCAGAACTTAAGATAAAAAATGTGTTGCTTTAAACTGCTATGTTTATGGTAACTCGTTACAACAGCAGTAGGGAGCTAAGACAATCAATAAACGAATTGGTAAGGCGCATTTTTTGTTTGTAATTCTTTCAGTTAAAATGTAAGGCTCTCAGCATGAGTAAAGGCACAATAACTACAGTATTCTATTAAATTATCTTGCAGGGCATTTTGGGAGGTGTATTCTGTGACTACAGAGGTCAGTAACACGTGCAGGGATAAAAGTTCATTTGGAACATGTATGAAATTCAAAATGTAAAAGAATTACATGAACAAGCATTTTTGTCAATGCTTTTTGTTTGATACCCCAAGTTTCTTTTTTTTTTATAATTAATTTTATTTTATTATATTATGTTAATCACCCCAAGTTTCTGCTGAATGCCTTCAAAACGTCTTTTGCTTAAGATGGTATCTATCCCATCACGTAAAAATCGCATGTTTTGTGTTTTACCTGGAGAATCTCTTACTCCTGGCTTCTGCCTCCTAATTTCATGTGTTGGTGTTGTTTTTTATGATGATGTGAGAGTCTTTGTAAACATTTTTAATGTCAGTGTATCTAGTGCAATGCCTGGAACAGGGTAAGGATGAAACAAATAGTTTTTGAATGCATGTAAATTAAAACAGGAAGCTACCATTTTTCTCCCATTGAATGAAGCATGGTAATGGTTTAAAAGGTAAGAGGCAATGAGAGTCAGAACAATGCCATAAATCTGACACCTCCATTTACTTCATTAAGCTTTCTGTTAAGAGTAACAGAAACTCTGAAAAGCAGGTTGACAATACGTACGAAGATCTTTACAATTTTTACAATCCTTTGTACTGGCAATTCCATTAGAAGGACTCTACTCTAGGAATCATAATTAGATATTTACCAGAATAATTGTGATAGTGACGATTATTAATAATGTGAAATGGAGGTGGGGAATATTATGTTGTTTAAAATAATTTTGAAAACATATCAACATCTTAGGAAATCAGATACGGAATTTTATGCAGAATGATATGGTTCTCTACTGTCTTCTTGCAACTTTTGTCAACATTCTGAAGTTTACACAATTAATCGTATCCTTATGAATTGAAAACTTGGTATGAAATTTACTGATCTTCTGTATTTCTAAAATAAAAAAATTAATTAAAATCCATTCATTTATTGACAGCTGAAACAAATGAAATGTTTTGATGTCAGAATTGTTCTGATTGTTGACCAACATGACTCAAATCTGGTGTATAATTTCTACTTATTTACTGCACCTGTGTAATAACAGCCAGCAAGATGATGTCTCATCAGAGATGGCTTTAGTACGCTGAACATCTATATGCAAATAAGATATATTTTGGCGGGTACGTCTGGGCGACTGGCTTGATTATTTTTAACTGAATTGACTCATATGTAAGTCAAGCACAAAATTTACCATATTTATTTACAAAATATATTGCAAACTATTTGATTCAAGTGGCTAAATCAACAGGTATCACCACAGACAATGGCTTTTCTACAGTGATCCAATTATAGAAAGCAGAATTGCTTAGAATACTGGTGCCCAAAGCCTAGTCCCATAGCTGGTTCATTCTTGGTCCTAACAGATATTTGTTGAATAAATAAATTTCAGGAATTTATTACTATATATCAAATACTTATCACATTTTTTACTATTTCAACTTTGAAACACGTACCTCCAGTGCACTAAAATCCCTTAGTCTCTGCTGCTATTATTTCATACTGTGTGATAAATTCACACCACTGTGCTGTTATAGTAGTTCCCTCTTACCCATGCAGGAGGCCGTGGGGGGTGATACTTTCAAGACCCCCAGTGGCTGCCCGAAACTATGGAAACATACCTATGATAAAGTTTAATTTACAAATTAGGCACAGTAGGAGTTATACAATAACTAATAATAAAATAAAAAATTATAACAATACAGTGTAATAACTGTTATATAAACGTGGTCTCTCTTTCTCTTTCAAAATATCCTATTATACTGTGCTCACCTTTCTTCTTCTTGTAATGATGTGAGGTGACGAAATGCTCACCTAAGGAGATGAAGGGAGGAGAATGACGTAGGCACTGTGACGTAACGTTAGGCTACTATTCACCTGCTGGGGACATGTCAGAAGGAGGGTCCGCTGCTTCCCCATTGCTGTTGACCCCAGTAACTGCAACCACAGAAGGCAAAACCATAGATAAAGGGGAACCACCGCACAATAGAATACAACTGAATGAAGCCCAAAGTTGAGACTTTGCATTTCGTTTGAACCAGATTTATTCACAGGCTTCCATTTTCCTTCAAAGATCAGCCTACCACATGGGGCGCCCACGTGGCTCAGTCGGTTAAGTGTCACACTCTTTGGTTTTGACTCAGGTCGTGGTCTCAGGGCCCTGGGATCCAGCCAGTCTTTGTCTGGCTCTGCACTCAGCGGGGAGTCTGCTTGAGATTCTCTCTCTGACTCTCCTTCTGTCTCTCTCCCTACTTGTGCTCTCTCTCTCTCTAAAATACATACATACATAAAATCTTTAAAAAGAAATATCCAGCCTACCACAAACTTCAATGTGAAAATCAGGGAAGGATACTTTCCTCCTAATGCTCTTTAATACTGTTCAACAGTGCCTTTTAAGTTTTCAGTAAGCCCTGGACACATTGTGCTCTGGACACTATACAGGGTCTTTTAGAGTAGACGGATATATTCCAGACGGTTAAGTGCAGCGTTGTAACCATTTTGAGTGACATAACCCCTGGAACATAAGGAAATCCATGAAAGGGGATCTGCTTTGGATAGTAAACACCACTGACAGGTAGATGTTATGGTTTTGCCTGAATGCAAACCATTCCCCTTCTGGAAACTGCACCTTGATTCTCTTTGGGAGGAGTATGTAATGCATGGGCTTTGGAGCCACAGTGCTTTTTTGAATCTTGACTCTGGCACTTACTTGCTGTGTGACGCTGGACAAGTTACTTAACATCTCTGTGCTTATAGTTAATCATCTTTAAAATGGGTATAATAGTAGTTCCAATAGTATGGGGATATTATAAGGATTAACTGAACAGTTACTCTAATTACAAAAGCAACGAGAAAAGTCTCTGACACATAATAAACATTATGCATTATTTGTTAAATTCATAGACAACATCTGCCTCCTGTATTCCAATATCATAGGGCTCTCACTCATTCCTTTGGCCAAGGAGTGGCACTGGATCTCAGCCAAATCCAATCAGGCTCGCTGTTAATAAGCGTCAATATCACAATTATCCTGGTGCATAAATCATATTCTTTAGGGTAGATTCCTTGAAATGAGATTGATAGGTAAGAGATATAAAATATTTTTAAAATCTTGGTACGTATTGTCAAACTTCTTTTCAGACAGTTTCTGTTACTTTTACTTATTTTTTTTTTAGATTGATTTATTTATTTCAGAGAGAGAGAGTGAGGGAGGGGCAGAGGGAGAGGAAGACAAGCAGACTCCCACTGAGTGGCGAGTCCAAAGCAGGGCTCAATCCCAGGACTCTGACATCATGACCTGAGCCAAAATCCAGAGTTGGATGCTTAATGGACTGAGCCACCCAGGCGCCCCAGTTTCTGCTACTTTTAAAGCTTTACTGAAGTGCATTGAAAGGGCTTTATTCTGTGAAGTCTGAGAGAAATTCTCCACTAGTTTCTGCTACCTGGATCCTCAGAGTTGCTCACGCTCCTGTATTTTATACAGCGGTAATTAATATTTCTCTCATTACAATAAGGTAGAGACATTTGTGTGTCCTTGTATGTATTTATTTTGTATCCCTTGACCATTTTTTACTGGGTTGTGGATCTTTATCTTATCAATATCTGCGAGTTGCTTATATGTTAGGATTAGCCTTTTTATCAATTATATAATTGAAAATAGTCCCATGTGGAAGATTTATTTGTTTTAATTTTATGACTATAGGACTGGGAGTCACAGTCAAGAAAGTCGTTCTGCACTTCAGAGATATAACACAATTTCCTCATATTTACTTAGAGTACTTCTTGTTTTATTTTTTACATTTAAATTATTGATCCATTTACAATCTATTGCATTACGATGCTTGCCCAGATGGAAATATCTGTAAAAGAGGTCTTCTGTTTTTTCTTCTAGTGTTTTTATGGTTTTACATTTTCTTTCCAATCATTGATCTATTTAGGACACATTTTGGTGCACGTGGTGATGTAGGAGGCCTACCCCATTCAGTAATCCAGGAGGTATAAACCCCAGGATCCAGAGCTCTGACTGAAAAGCATTCTTAATATCTTTATTGAGGTATAACATACCATAAACTTAGCTCATTGTAAATGTACGATTCAGCGATTTTAAAGTTGTTCAACCATCACTATATATTTTAAAATTTTTTCCTTGTTTAGTGACATTATTTTCTTTCTAATTATTATAGAGTAAAATTTACTAAATTTGGTATACACAAGTATAGGGTTGTGTAACCATCACTGACTCATGGGGCGCCTGGGTGGCTCAGTCAGTTAAGTGTCTGTCTTTGGCTCAGATCATGATCCCAGGGTCCTGGGATTGAGCCCTGCATTGAGCCCCTGCTCAATGGGGAATCTGCTTCTCCCTCTCCCTCTGCCTGTTTTTACTTGTGCTCTCTCTCTCTCTCTGTGTCAAATAAATAAATAAAATCTTAAAAATATTCACTGAGTCAGGAACTAGAATAGTTCTATCACCCCAAAACATAAAAGGGGAGGGTAAACAGACTTTGATTATAGTAAATTTTCTGTATTCCCCTCGAACTGATAAAATACTGATTCTGAGTATCCTGTGAGAAGTTAGCTATGCATATTGTAATATATACAGCAACCAAGTAATAATCACATAGTTAAATTACAATTGAACACTAAAAATTGTTCAAATAATCCCCCTAAAAAGGGTCAGTTCTATGGTCTGAATATTTGTGTCCCTGTCCAATTGATGTTGAAAACCTAATGCCAGGGTGCCTGGGTGGCTCAGCCGTTAAGCGTCTGCCTTCTGCTCAGGTCATGATCCCAGGGTCCTGGGATCGAGCCCCGCATTGGGCTCCCCACTCGGTGGGAAGCTGCTTCTCCATCTCACATTCCCCTTGCTTGTGTTCCCTCTCTCGCTGGCTGTTTCTCTCTGTCAAATAAATAAATAAAATCTTAAAAAAAAAGAGAGAGAGAAAAGAAAACCTAATGCCTACGGTGGTGGTATTCGGAGAGGGGTCCCATTGAAAGTGATTAGCCTATGAGGGCGGAGCCCTCATGAAAGGGGTTAGTACCCTAAAAGAAGGGACCTCAGAGAGTTCTCTCATCCTTTGTCCAGGTGAGGACAAAGCCAGGAGTCAGCAATCTGAAACCTAGAAGAACGCCCTCATCTGGACCAGACAGTGTTGGCACCCTGATCCTGGGTTTCCAGCCTCCAGAACTGTGAGAAATAAATTTTTGTTGTGTACAAGGCACCCAGTCTGTGGTATTTTGTTATTCTAGACTGACTAAAGGAAAAGGGAAAGAAGAAACAAAGGCAGAGGAAAAAACAAAAAACAAATAAGAAAGCATGTGTAATTCTAAACATACTGATAATCACATTCAAGGATCTAAACACACCACTTCAAACACAGAGATTAGGGGCACCTGGTGTCTTAGTCAGTTAAGCATTGGACTCTTGATTCTGGCTCAGGTCGTGACCTTAAGGTCTTGAGATCAAGTCCCGCATAAGGCTCCACTCTCAGCAGGGAGTCTGCTTGAGATTCTCTCCATCTCCTTCCTCCTCTACCCCCACTTGGGTGTGTGCTCTCTCCCTCTAAGTTAAATAAATAAATCTTTATAAGAAGAAAACAAAAAGAACCATACAGAGGTTATTAGGGTGGGGAAAATAACATGAACGAACTAATGCTGTCTACAGGAAACTCACTTCCAATATTATTATATAGGTTGATTAAAAGTACAAGGGTGGAAATATATGTACCTTGTCAACACTAATCAAAAGAAAACTAAAGTAACTTTATCAATATCAGGAAAAGTAGACTTCATAGTAAAAAGAAAAAAATTGCCAAGGATAAAAAGGGATATTACATATTGGTAAAATGGCTATTTAAACAAGAAGGTACAGTAATCCTGAATGTCTACGAACCTATCAACTCAGCTTTAAAATACATGAAGCAGGGCACCTGGGGGATTCAGTCAGTTAAGTATCTGCTTTCAGCTCAGGTCATGATCCCACGGTCCTGGGATCGAGTCCCATGTCTTCTCCCACTCAGTGGGGAGCCTGCTTCTCCCTCTGCCTCTGTCCCTCCCCCTGCTCTTGCTGTCTCTCTCTCTCTCTCTCAAATAAACAAAAAAAATCTTTAAAAACAAAATATATGAAGCAAAATCTGACAGAACTAAAAGGAGAAATAGACAAATACACAATTGTAGTTGGTGACTTCAACCGTCCTTTCTCAGTAGCAGAATTAGTAGACAAAACCAGCAGGAATATCAAAGAGCCAAACAATAAACAGCATCGTCAATGAACTGGTGCTGACATTAAGGGACATTCCCCCCAAGAATAATGGAAGACATTTTCTTTTTAGGTACACATGGAACATGCCTTGCATCATCAAACAAACCTCTACAAATTAAAAGAATTAAGTCATATAAAGTATGTTCTCTGGCAATCCATTTTTAGAACATTTCCACCACTCTATAAATCTGCAGTATCTCATTTGCTGTCAATCCCTCTTTTAAAACTCAAGCTCAAGAAATCAATTATTTGGTCTTTGTCTTCATAAACTTGTCTCTTCTGAACATTTCATATAAATGGAATGATACAAAATGTTGTCATTTTTGTCTAGCTTATGCCACTTAGCATAATGCTTTCAAGGCTCATCCATGTTATGGCAGGTCTCAGAACTTTTTCTAAGTAGTAATTTCGTGGTATAGATATACCATATTCTGTTCATCCATTTATCAGTTGAAGCACTTTAGAACTGTTTCCACTGAATATTCACTTGTTCCAGCACCATCTAATGAAAAGACCATCCTTTTATCAATGAACTGTCATGGCACTTCACTCCAAAATTAATCTACTATAAACGTAAGCATTAATTTCTGATCTCTCAATTTTCTTCCATTTGTCTATGTTACCATGTTTATAACAAAACTACCCTCTCCTGATTACTGTAGATTCCTGATAAGATTTGAAATCAGGTAGTGTGAGTCCTTCTACATTTTCTTCTCTCTCAAAATTGGTTAGGCTTTCTTGGGTTATTTGCATTTCCACATAAACATTAGGGTCAGCTTACCAATTTCTTGCCAAGAAATCCTTTATAAGGATTGTATTGAATTTGTAGAACAGTTTGGAAAGAATTACCATTCAAGCAATATTTATTCTTCCAATCTGTGAGCATGGGATTTCTTTTCATTTGTTTCAATCCTCTTCAATTGCTGGAAACAATATTACATTATTTTGTTAGTTAATTAATTAATTTATTTATTATTTTATTTACTCCTAAGTATTTTATTTTTGATCCTACGTTATTGAATTATTTCTTAATTTCAATTTCAGATTGTCCATTTCTAGTACATGGAAGTTAGCATATAGAATTGTATATACAACCTATTTTTGTCTATCAGTATACTTTTGATATTTTGACTTTGCTACACTCGTTTATTACTTCTACTAATTTAATAGTGTATTCTCTAAGATTTTCTAAATATAGAATCATGTCATTTATACATAAGAAAAACAGTTTTACTTCCTCTTTACCAATCTAGATTCCTTTAAATAATTTTACTTTTCTTATAACCACCATTAAAATATTGAATAGAAATGTGAGAGTGGACATTCTTGCCTTATTCCCAATTTTAGGGGGAAAGTATGCAATCTTTCACTATTAAGTTTAATATAAACTGTAGGTTTTTTATAGGTTCCCTTTTCTTAATATTTTATTTAATTATTTGAGAGAGACAGAGAGAGAGAACATGAGCTGAGAGAGGGAGAAGCAGACTCCCTGATGCGGGACTCGATTCCAGGACCCTGAGATCATGACCTTAGCCAAAGGCAGATGCTCAACCAACTGAGCCACCAGGTGCCCCAGGTTCTCTTTATCAGGTTAAGTAAATTCCTTTCTATTTTTAGTGTCATGAGACTTATTATCATAAAGAAGTATTGTATTTTGTCAAATGCTTTTTCTATGTGTCCAAGAAGAACATATATTTTTTCATTCTTTATTTTGCCAATATGATATAAATACTGTGCAACAATAGCACACAATGGTTTAAGGTGTTGTTAAATTCAGTTTGTGAAAATTTAATCAACAATTTTGCATCTATATTCATTAAGGATATTGGTTTGCAGCTCTATTTTCTTATGATGTCTCTCTCTGGCTTTGGTGGTAAAAAAAACTAGATTTATAGAAAGAGTTGTAAAGTGTCCTTTTCTCTATTTTTCTGGAAGAGTTTATGAAGGATTTGTAATATTGGTCCTTTGCATAGTTTATGGATTTCATCATGGAAGCCATATGGGTCTGGGCTTTTCTTCATGAGAAGATCCTGAATTCCTAGTGTTATTTTTTGACTTGTTATATTTGTATTTAAGCTTTCTATTTCTTTTTGAGTCAGTTTTGGTCATTTAGGTCTCAGCTTAATTTCATCTAAATTATCTAATGTGTTGGCATATAGTTTTGTGCATCATTGTGTTACAATTTTAATTTCCTGGTAGTAATGTTTCCTCTTTTATTCTTGATTTTGGTAATTTTGTCTTATTATTTGTTAGTCTAGCAAAAGCTTATTTCATTTTAAGTTCTGATCTCAAAAAAGCAACTTTTGATTTTTTTAATTTTTAATTTTTTTGTTTTTCTGGATTTTCAATTTTTTTAAAAATTTCTTAAATATTTAGCATTTTCTTCCTTCTAGTCATGCTTGGTTTAGTTTTTACTTCTTTTCTACTTTTTAAGACTAAAGTTTAAGTTACTGTTTTAGAACTTTCTGATTTTCTGGTATAGATGTCTAATGCTATGAATTTTTCCCTACGCATGGCTTTAAATGTACCAAATAACTTTTGATATATTGTAATTTCATTATCACTGATTTCAATATTAAAAAATTCTCTTTAGCATTTCTCTTTACACATGGCTTATTTGTAAATTGGTTGTTTAATATCCAAATATTAGGGGAGGTGGCTTTCTAAGATTTTTATTTGTTAATAATTTCTAATTTAATTCTATTGTTAAGAGAACATATTTGTATGATAACTATATATATATATATTTAATTTAGTGAGATGTGTTGTGGCCCATCACATTCTCTGTCATGAAGAATGCTTCAGGTATGCTAAAAGGAATGTCCGTTCTGTAGTAGTTGAATGAAATGTTGATATATGCCAGTAAGGTCAAATTGTTTGATGATCTTGCTCAAGTTTTTTTATAAACTTCCTGACTTCATTTATTTGTCTTATCAATAAGTGAAAGTGAACAATTGATATCTCTGGCAATACTGAATACTTGTTACCTCCTTTTAATTTGTTAGTATCTTGTTTTGTGTTTGGGGTTCTTTTGCTGGATGTGTCTATACACTTATAGTTGTTATAAATTTTTGATGTACTATAATTTTCCTCTGTCTTAAGACATTTTTCTAAAATTTCAATCACACTTTGAATATAAAGTGTGTATTTTATAGAAATTAGAGATTTAGTTCTTTTCTTGTTTTTTAAAAATTCAATATGGTATTCTCTGCTTGTTGAGTAAAGGGTCCATTCACATTTATTACCATTTTTTATTTGGTGGAATTTTTATATGCAACTTTTCTTTGTTTTCCACTTGAATGATATTGTTTTTATCCTTTCATTTCTCCTTTTCTTCCTTCTTACAGATTAAATAAACAAATTATTTTTACCTCTGGTCATTTTTACATATTATTTTGAATCATATTTTATGGTTGCTCTATGATTATAATACACATCAAAATCTACTTTGGAATCATACTCATTTAAATATAGTAAAATATAATACCTTTGTTCCACTATGTCTCATTTTCCTTCCTCTTCTTTCATTATATACCCAATAAAACAGTGTTCATAATTATGATTTTATACCAACCTGTGTAGTTTTTAAAAATCAGGAGAAGGGGGGCGCCTGGGTGGCACAGCGGTTAAGCGTCTGCCTTCGGCTCAGGGCGTGATCCTGGCGTTATGGGATCGAGCCCCACATCAGGCTCTTCCGCTATGAGCCTGCTTCTTCCTCTCCCATTCCCCCTGCTTGTGTTCCCTCTCTCGCTGGCTGTCTCTATCTCTGTCAAATAAATAAATAAAATCTTTAAAAAAAAATCAGGAGAAGAAATGAGAAAATATACATGTATAGAATCTTTTATGTTAAGCCACATATTTATCATTTCTGGAGTCCTCATTTTTTTTATGTGGATCTAAGTGGCCCTGGCATTTCCATTCAATAAACAGGCTTATCTTTTGTGTTCCTTTGTAGGAAAGTCAACTACTCAAGAATTCTCTTAATTTTTATTTATCTGGAAATGTATTTATTTCACATTTATTTTCAAAGGATAATTTTGCTAGAAATAGAATCTATGGTTGACTTATTTTTTTTTTTTCACTTAGCATTTGGAGTATGACATTCCACTGCCTCTAGCCTTCATTGTGTCTGATGAGAAGTCCGTTGTTAACTGTATTGTTTTAAGAGTCATTCAAATTTCAGGCTGTTTTCCAGTGTGTGCTGGCTTATAATTTCTACCAGGTTCTCTCATGTATCCTCTGTCCAGATATTATTGGCCAAATATGTATGGCTTGACCTGTTGTGTATATACAAGACCTCAGCCAACCCAGGAAATATGGATATCGTACCAAGAATCATTTTGCTGTCTTTTAGAACTACCTGCTCAATCCTAGACTAGTCCTGTATTTTGTTCCTTAATTCAAGTCGTCCTGCAATCTCAGGGAAATGGAGCCCCTGGCCCTTCTCATTTACTTGGCACAAAGATTACTACTTTAACTGACCACACCCCCTTTGACCAGTGGGGGCACATTTACTGTTTTCACAGCCTGATCCATCCTAGTTAAACTACAGCATTGACAATATAGGAATGTGGGATGGAGAGTGGGAGCAGTCCCAGCCAAAAATGTATCAGACCCTCACTCTTACCAGAATTTCAGTAGTTTCCACGAATAAACAATTCTCTGTTCATTCCATATCTTTGGTTGAATTCCAGGTTGCTAAAAAGGTTGTTTTTGACAGTCTCATCGAGATTTATAATTGCCTTTTAGGACAGGATTTGTTGACCTTCTGATTCTGTCACACTGGGAATTGCTCTGAAGAGGAAAAAGTGTTATTGTGAAAAGAGAAACCTTAAAATACAACATAACATAAAGATTCCTAGACAAGATTTTCCCATTGCCTGCCAAATTAGATCTATGCTCCCCAGCCTAAGTTCATGGCTCACCTCTTTGACACTGGCCTGGTTTTAAAGCCTTGTCTCTCATCTTGAGGCAGGCATGAGTGAAGACAACATTTCTCTCTTTTATCTAGAAACCATTCTCTTCTATAAACCTAGGTTGCCTTCTATCACACCACATTGAAATTCCTTAGAGATTCCTCTATCATTAGTTACTTCTATGCAGAGTATATTCCCCCACATTAAGGTAGCATCGCCCTGAGGCCAAGGGCTAAGCATTGCACATCTTCTTCCCCCCAAATGAGTCTATTTCAGATCCTTGAGCTGGAAAAGCATCACTGAGTATATGTTTCATGAAACAAGTAATGAAAATGATGTATTTTCCATTGCAGGGAAGTAATAGAGGGTTTTCTTATTCCATTAGAACAAGAGAAAAATGCTGAAAATATAGACTTTATGAAATTCAAGATCTTGGTGTTCATTTTGTCGAGGTAGTTACTTCATGAGTTCTCAGCAAACATGGAAAGGGCAGATTTGGAGCTTAAACGTGTTGAAACAGCCAAGACAGAGGGAAAATCAGATGTGGATAAAAGGAAAAATAGATGAGAGATGGGCATAAGAGCAGAACAGCATAAACCTCTTGTGCAGGGGTGCCCTTGAACAGAGTTCTGGGCAGAGCTTAAAGTTATCTTGAATAGAGTGAGACATTCTTTTTTTTTTATTTTTTATTTTTTATTTATTTATTTATTTTTTTTTAAGATTTTATTTATTTATTTGACAGAGATAGAGACAGCCAGCGAGAGAGGGAACAAGCAGGGGGAGTGGGAGAGGAAGAAGCAGGCTCACAGCAGAGGAGCCTGACGTGGGGCTCGATCCCATAACGCCAGGATCACGCCCTGAGCCGAAGGCAGACGCTTAACCGCTGTGCCACCCAGGCGCCCCTTCATTCTTTTTTTTTTTTTAATTAAATTCTTATTTTTAACAAGTGCATAACAAATAGCGAGATTAAAATCTTGTGATCTATGTCCATGTTATTCAGCTATATTGAATTTAGAGTCTTTCTTTCCTTCTCTGATAGAATAATTATGTGCATTGGAGAAAACTTCCTGGTTTATTACTAATCATACGCTAACACCAGTACATTTTAGGTTACCGTGAACAACATATACAGCTCATACTTGTGAAAATGTTTCTGTTGACCTAAGTCATCCTTTTTCACTGCCCTACGTCTATCAGAATAAACTCGGATAATTATTTTGTTCTGCTATAAGGTGAAACTTATATGCTTCTAACAACCAAAACACCTAGTTCAATCTTATTTGTCTCTTGTGAGAAAAAATGTGGATTTTACTACTCACTCCATCACTCACTTAGTTTATGGCTTGCATAATTTTTCTGCTTTCCTACAATATTTCACAATGGTCAATTTAAAGATCTCACCTGATGTAACCTATGTTTGCAGCTTGGCATTAAAAACAACTCAATAAACCACAAGTGGGCATGGAAGCCAGAGATGTGCGCTTTTAAAGATTACACAACAACAAAATATCTTGTCCTTTGCTAGCATCATTTCTGTTCATCACCCCTACTCCCCTTGTTTTTCTCCATAAACCTTATTTTGATCTCTGCTAATATTTGAATAATTCCTTATTTTGATTAAGGCTCTTTAGTGCAAACTGAATAGTCACTTGGGGTGCAATTTCCTGGATATTAAAAAAAGGGATTTTGTCAAGAATCGAGTCCGTGACTTAAAAATAGAATTTTGAGAAGCACTTTGGTATCATCCTGGAAAAATGACACTGCATCTTGTAGTAGGCCATAAGGGGACGAAGGGAGTATTGGCAGAGAGCCAGAGTTTTGTGTTAACTTCAAGAGCAGAGGTGATTTTTAATGTTTCAACATCATTCATGAAATATTATATATATAATTTGTACTCACAATAACAAGCATGCTCTCCAAGGAAACATTAAAATAAATAGCTTCTTTAACTCTTTTGTACCTTGATCGTATCTTATTTTGATGAACCCATAAAAAGGGAAGGTAAGATTGATGTTGGACAGATCAGTAGGGCAATCATGTAGTTTATTACATATTTATGACTCTGAAAGATCAAAGGATGTTTTTATGCACATAACTTGGCAAATGTATTTTGCCACGTTCAGATATGTTCCAAGCGACTTCAGTGGGGAAGTGAAAAGATCTGGCGCTTTGCCTGTAATGCTATTTGGCAAGACATTGAATGATGGTAGGATTTGAGAACACAGTAACATACTGTATTACATGTATATGTACACACACTCTATATATGTATGCATACATTCCCTGGTATATAGGAAATGTGCGACTGTATACACACTCTATGTAAATATGCTAAACTACATAATCAGAGTAATTGGATGAAATAGTGGTATTTGTATGTACCAATAAATTATACATTTAGAAGGACTGCATTATTCTTTCTTATCATAACATTTTCAAGAGAATTGCAAATAAAAATGTTACCATTAATTCCCTCTAGATTTTTTAATGTATATTTATTAATAAAGTCCTGTGTGCTTTTAGTTTAACTGTCTAACATGTTGAAAGACATGCAAATTAAGCCCAACTGTGCAAATTGAGCACTTTACGGGCAAAGGTGCTGTAAGAGATATGGCTCCTGCACCACAGACAGGGGCCCCCCAGCCTTTCAAGACCCAGTGATCTTTCCTCATTCCCACCTTGTTCCAGAAAAATTTTGTTTGGTGCATAATGTATATGAGCGTGTTGGGAGTGATTCAGTCTGGAAGTTCCTTTGCCATTAAAAATTTAATTATTCTGATTTCCAAAGAGGTCTAGTTTCTCATTAACAAAAACACTTTTAGTTCAAAATTAGAATTTGAAAAAAACATAAATTTTGATTATTTTTTTCTATATTCAAATCAGAGGTTTTCTCTTATTAAATATCAACAGATTGTTAAAATTGCACTATCAGGATTTTTCAAGGGATGGTGCAAAGAACACATGAATCATTTGGATGACTGTGGAGGTCACTTTAGAAAGAGTGCCTCGGTGAAATGTATTTGGGAAATTTGGTTTAAACAACTTTAAATGGCTTTCTGTAGTATAGACAGTATGGTAGTGGAAATTTCCAGGAAGCTGCTCCAGGATTTCCCCCCAAATGATCAGTCAGTAATTCCTTTGTGCATGTGTCAAGGGCATTGTACATAATGCACGCTAATAAACATCTGATTATCTGATGGACTCACATTTTATAATCTACTTACTCCCAGTGGTTGAGTGCTTACACCCTCTTAGTTATTTTATTAAGTACTTACTTAAATACTCTTTATCAAATCCTTCAAGCAATCTACAGATGAGGAAAGTCAAGCTGGGAGCGCATGGCTAGTGGCAGAGACAGGATTTGTCCTAGCTCTTCCTTCAGTGTCAAGAGCGACATTTTAAATTACATTGAAATGACTTCATGATGTTGGAATATTTTTATCGAAGTACTGGTCTTCACTAAATCGGACTTCATGAGAAAGCATCATTGCCTCTGCTGCCATGTTCTATACCAATCATACTTTATTTGTTGTCAGTGGTCCAGTGTTTCCTACTCCAGATATCTTATTTCTACAGTTGAAGCTCCAAATGGCGGCTTATATTTGTAAACACTAGGGCTAAGAAATTGCAGCGAGTGCTGTGTTGTGCAAGACTGATGAATCACAGCTCTGTACCCCTGAAATAAATAATACATTATATGTTAATAATAAAAAGTGACTTAATTAAAAAATAAATAAAATCAAATAAAAATAAAAAATAAAATGTTTAAACCAGGAAAAGAAAAAGGAAATCAAAGGACAGACATTAAATGGTAGCCAAGAGCAAGAAAACATATTGGATGTTGTATAGAATGGAGCCAGAAATCTTCGGCTCGGTTGGTTAAGTGTCTGCCTTCAGCTCAGGTCATGATCTCTGGGTCCTGGGATTGAGCCTTGAGTCAGGCTCCTTGAGTCAGGCTCCCTGCTCAGGGGGAGTCTGCTTCTCCCTCTCCCTCTGTACACACACCCCCCTCGGATTGTGCTCTCTCTCTCTCTTCTCTCTCAAGTAAATAAATAAAATCTTTAAAGGAAAAAAAAAAAAAACAACAGCCAGAAAGCTTTGACTGTACAACTTGTGACTGCAGGCGACTAGTACCTAGTTTTTAATCTAAATTTCACTAAAGCAGGTGACTGGTTCACTGGCTTAGTTTTTTATTCCCCCAGGGAGTAATTTGGGGGAAGGGTTGAGCAGAAAACGTAGGATGGCGTCTGAGCACTGGTATTTTTTGTCTTACATTGCTGCCCACACATGTAAAAGGTAGAGGTTTGCAAATGGAAAATCAGTTTTTCCAGTGTCATTTATAGAAGTTACTGTCATTTCTGCATTGTGTGTTCTTGGTAACTTTGTCAAAGGTCAATTGACCATAAATGCATACATTTATTTCTGGGCTGTTTCTTCTGTTCCACTGTTTGATATGTCTATTTCTATGCCAGAACCATGCTGTTCCCATTGCTATATCTTTGTAGTAAATTTTGAAAATAAGTAGTGTGATGTCTCAAACTTTGTTCCTTTTGCTCAAGATTGCTTTGGCTATTCGTGGAATTTTGTGGTTACATATGAATATTAGGATTGTCTCTTCTGTTTCTGTGAAAAATACCAAAGTAATTTTAATAATGATTCTATTGGTTTTTAAATTATTTTGGATAGTATGGACATTTGAAATCATTAATTCTCCTAGTCCATGAACACGAGATCTTTCCAATTGCTTGTGTCTTCAATTTCTTTCATCAGTGTTTTATAGCTTACAGTTTACTGATCTTTTACCTCTTTTGTTAAATTTAACCCTCTTTTTTTGATGTTATTGTAAATGGGATTGTTTTCTTAATTTCTTTTTTTGGATAGTTTGTTGTTAGTGTATATAAAATGCAACTGGTATTTATATGTTGATTTTGTATCCTACAACTTTACTAAGTTAGCCCTTAAGCTCTAACAGTTTTTTGGTGGAATCTTTAGAGTGTTCTCTATAAAGATAATGTCATTTGCAAACAGAGACAATTTTACTTCTTCCTTTCTGATTTGGATGCCTTTTATTTCTTTTTCTTGTCTAAATGCTCTGGCTAGGACTTTAAGCACTGCATTGAATTAAAACGATAAGAGTGGGCTTCCCTATGTTGTTCCTGATCTTAGAGAAAATTCTTTCAGCTTTTCACCATTGAGAATGATGTGGGCTTGTCATATATGGTCTTCATTATGTTGAGTTACATTCCTTCTAAACCCAATTAGTGACCAGTTTTTATTATGAATGAGTACTGAATTTTGTTGAATGTTTTCTCTGTTATCTATTGAAATGATCACACAATTTTTATTCTTCATTCTGTTAATGTGGCATATCCCATTTATTGATTTGTGTGTGTTGAATTATCCTTGCATTTATGGATAAATCCCACTTGATCATGGTGTATGATCCTTTTGATGTGCAGATTGATTCCATTTGCCAGTATTTTGTTGAGGCCTTTTACATTTGTGTTCATCAAGGATATTGCCCTATACTTTTCCTTTCTTGTAGTGTCCTTATCTACGAGCTTTGGAATAAGGGTAATCTTGGCCTCATAAAATGAATGTGGAAGTGTTTCCTTCTCTGAAAGTTTTTGGAAGAGTTTAAGAGAGATCGATATTAATCTGTTCTTAAATGTTTGGTGGAATGCACCAGTAAAACAATCAGGCCTGTACTTTTATTTTGGGAGAGGTTTTTGGTTATTATTTCAATTTCTTTACTCATTATTGATCTGTTCAGAATTTCTATTTTTTCATGAATCAGTCTTGGTATATTTATATTTCTAGGAATTTATCCTTTTCTTCTAAGTTCTACTATTTGTTGGTTTACAGTTGATCACAGTAGTCTATTATGATCTCTGTATTTCTTAGTTATAATGGTATCAGTTATAATGTCTCCTCTTTCATTTACAATTTTATTTATTTAAGTTTTTGCTCTTTTTCTTAGCCAGTTATTCTAACTAAGGTTTTGTCAATTTTGTTTACCCTTTCAAAAAAATCAACTCTTGGGGCACCTGGGTGCCTCGGTCAGTTAAAAGTCTGCTTTCAGCTCAGGTCATGATCTCAGGGTCCTGGGATCGAAGCCCACATCAGGCTTCCTGCTTGCAGGGAACTTGCTTCTCCCTCTCCTCCCTGTTTGTGCTCTCTATTGCTAACTTTATCTCTCTCAAATAAATGATCAACTCTAAATTTCACTGAACTTTGTTTTTCAAGTCCTTATTTTAATAAAATAAGACGTTTATTTTACTCCACACACACAAAATCAATTAAAGATTTAAATATAAGATCTGAAACCATAAAACTGTTAGAATAAAACAGAGGAAAAGCTTCTGATATTGCTGTGGACAATGAATTTTGGATATAACCCCAAAGCACAGTCAACAAAAGTAGAAGTAGACAGATGGGACTGCATGAAACCAAAATAATTCTATACAGCAAAAGAAACAATCAGCAAGACAGGGAACAACAAATGTTGGCGAGGATGTGGAGAAAGAGGAACCCTCTTACACTGTTGGTAGGTATGCAAGCTGGTACAACGACGCTGGAAAACAGTATAAGGGTGCTTCAGGACGTTAAAAATAGAACTACCCTATGACCCAGCAATCGCACTACTAGGTATTTACCCCAAAGATACAGATGTAGAGAAAAGTAGGAGCACATGCACCCCAATGTTCATAGCAGCAAAGTCCACAATAGCCAAACTGTGGAACGAGTTGAGATGTCCTTCAATGGATGAATGGATAAAGAAGGTGTGGTTCGTATATACAATGGAATATTATTCAGCCATCTGAAATGATGAATATCTACCATTTACATTGACATGGATAGAACTGGAGGGTATTATGCTAAGTGAAATAAGTCAATCGGGGAAACACAATTATCATACGGTTTCACTCATATGTGGAACAGAAGGAATAGTACAGAGGACAATAGCGGGGGGGGGAGAACTGAATGGGAAGAAATCAGAGAGGTAGACAAACCATATGAGACTCTGGACTCTGGGAAACAAACTAAGGGTTGCAGAAAGGGAGGTGGGTAGGGGGATGGGGTTAAAGAGGGCGTGTGATATGATGAGCACTGAGTGATATATTCAACTAATGAATCACTGAACATTATATCAAAAACTAATAATGTACTATACCTTGGTTAATTGAATTTAAATTAAAAAATTTAAAAAAAAGAAACAATCAACAAAGTAAAGAAATAACCTATGGAATGGGAGAAAATATTTGTAAGCCCTATATATGAAGGAAGTTAATATCCAAAGTATATAAGAAACTCAAACAATTCAATAGCAAGAAAACAAAAAAACCCAATTAAAAATGGGCAAAGCACCTGAATAGCCATTTCTCAAAAGAAAACATTGACATGGCCCATATCACTAATCATAATGGAAATACAAATCAAAATCATAATGAGATATTACCTCATATCTGTTAGAATGATTATAGTCAAAAAGATTGGTGAGGGTGTGGAGAAAAGGGAACCCTTGCACACTGTTAGGTGGAAATGTCAATTGGTGCAGTGATTATGGAAAACCTTATGGAGGTTCCTCAAAAAATTAAAAATAGAACTAACAGATGACCCAGCAATCCCACTTCTGTATACATATCCAAAGTAAATGAAACCACTCTCTCAAAGAGATACCTGCACTCTCATGTTTATTGCAGCATTATTTATAATAGTCCAGATACGGAAACAACCCAAATGTCTATTGACAGATGAGGGGGTAAGGAAGAATAATGGATAAAGAGGATATATGTCTGTGTGTGTGTGTGGATGTGTGCATATAATATATATATAATTATAATTCTATATTTAAAAATCATATATCATATTTTTAGTCTCAATATATAAATCTATGATATTTATAGTAGTCATATATATTTGCATATTACAAATATAAATTTATATTTTATATATTTATATATTTATATTATATATTTATATATTAAATATTATAATTTCGTTATATTAAATATATATATATATATAAATGGAGCAGAATATTTTTCAGCCATGAGAAAAAAGGAAATCCTCTTTTTTGTGACAAAATGGTTGAAACTCGAGGACATTTTACTAAGTGAAATAAATAGATGGAGAAAGACAAACATTGTATGATCTCTCTTATACGTGGAATTAGAAAACAAAAGTTAAACTCATAGAAGGAGAGAGTAGAATGGTGGTGACCAGCAGCTGAGGGGAGGGGGCTTTGGGGAGTGGAGAAATGCGGAAATATTGGTCAAAGGGTACAAAGTTATAATTACATAGGATAAATATGTCGAGATATATAATGTTCAGGCATGATGACTAATATTTAATAATACTCTATTGAACACTGGAAATATGCTAAGAGAGTAGATTTCAGGTGCACTCATTACACACCAAAAGTGGTAACTATATGAGGAGATAATATGTTAATAAATAATAATATTGTTGATTATAAGAGTCATCTCACTATATGTATATCAAATTATCAAGTTGTATACCTTAAATATATACAATTTGTGTTCAAAATAAATAAATAAAGGAAAAAAAGAAAGGTAGAAGTTTGTATAAAATTTCATACTATACATAGTTCATGTGTACAAATATTAAGACTAATACATTTTTAGTTTGCTAAATTTGTTCTTGCAAAGCATTTTGTCCCTAAATAATAACTCCAAGTGCATGTTTAAAAGCAAAATCTGTTCTTCAAATACACTAGTTAAGTACCATTAGTTATGTTTGAGCTTTATAAAACTTGAAAAAGAATAGTAATTTCTGATTAGGATTTAATACAACTTGATTGACTCGTAAAGCTGAAGAAGGAAAATGTCAAAATGTGCTAATATATACAGAAACTGCCAACACCATGGAAAGAAGTATCAGTATTACCTGGAGCTAGGGCAGTACGGGGCCTATCACTGCAGGAGGGTTGCTATGGTACATATGATATCTTTAAGGCACGTGTGTGTGTGTGTGTGTGTGTGGTGTGGTGTGGTGTGGTGTGGCATCCCCTTAAGATGTCTTTCATGTCTGATTATTTACAGAATTAAAAAGAAAGACAGCCTAGGAAAAACTGCTACCATCTGATGGCTGAATTCATGTTGTTCTGAAAAATTACTATGTACAGATGTGAATTTGGAGCCAAAGATGTAATAAAATATGTGCATGACTTGAAATCCTATTTCTTATATAATGTTCTTACTAGGCATCTTTCTTCTTCTTTATTATTTTATTTTATTTATTATTTTTTGGCTTCCTTGATCCCATTTTTGTCAAATTCCAGTCAGATTTACCCTCGAATAGGTACAGTAATGGATCTTTTAAAAGTAGATAGAAGCTGAGGCTTCACTGAGGGGACCCCTCGCCAAACCCTTTGAAGTAAATATAGCCGCACGATTACTTAGCAATTGAGAGAGTGTTAGCACTTACAAAAAGCCAGGTTTTAATTCTGTTTTCATATATTTTGTGCAGTAAAGAACACCCTCTGATAAAAGGGCTTCTGTTAGGATGATTTAAAATCTGAAATCTTTCCTAAAGAGATCAATTCAAGCAGGGTGTTCCCACCTTCAACAAGAGCATTGGAAATGCCACAGTCTTTAAGAGCTTAGACTCTGGACCCAGGCTGCTTGGTTCGAATCCTGACTACTTGTTAGTTTGCAACTTGGGTGGACTTATTTAACCTCTGTGGACACAGCTTGATAACCATGCCACATGAATATGAAAACTAATAGCAGAATTCTCCAGATAGTGACATTTCTGGGCCCCTTCTCCATCATGGACGCATCAGACACTTACTGAGTGCCTTCTAGATGCTAGATTCCTGGAGAGATGAGGCAGATTTAACTGCCCGCAGACTGGCAAAGGCCTTATTTATACTCAAGGATGTTACTGTGTTACATGCTTCTGCTGGAATCTGGAACTCTTAACTCTTTTATTTTATTTTATTTTATTTTATTTTATTTTATTTTATTTGTTTGACAGAGAGAGAGAGGGAGAGAGAACAAGCAGAGGGAGAGGGAGAAGCAGGCTCCCTGTTGAGCATAGAGCCCGATGCGGGGCTCGATCCCAAGACCCTGGGATCATGACTGGAGCTGAAAGCAGATGTTTAACCGACTGAACCATCCAGGTGCCCCTGGAGCTCTTAACTCTTAAAATTCTCCCTCTCAAAAAAAAAAAAAAAAAAAAAAAAAAGGAAAAAAAAAAAAAAAAAAAAAAAAAGAGGAAGAAGAAGAAAGAAAAAGAAGAAAGACAACTCACTTGACAATAGAGCAACTTGACAAATACTGCCTCAGCCCAGTGACCAAGGTTAGTAGCATTTATCAGTGGTAATTCTGGTTGGTAGCATGAACTCGATATGATATAATGAGAAAGACAATTCCTCATTGCCCTTCTTCCCAAAAGCCCATAGTTGTAGTTTGATCACAAAACAATCATCAGACAAATCCAATCCAGGGACTTTCTACAAATTCCTTAACAAGGATTCTTCAAAATTGTAAGGGTCATCAAAAACAAGGGAAGTCTGAAGAACTGTCATAGCCAAGAGGGATCTATGGGGACATGACAGCTAAACGCAATATGAAATACTAAAAAATGTGAAACTAAAACAGAAAAAGCAACAATAGCAGCAGGGAAAAACTAAAGAAATCTGAATAAACTATAGTCTTTATTTTAGTTCATTTATTTATTTAGTTCAGATAATGTGTTACTGTTGGCTCATTAATTTTTACACTGTGTCTATTCTGATTTAGTATTTTAATAATAGAGGACACTGGATGTGGGGTATATGGGAACTCCCTCTATTGTCTTGGCAATTTTTCTTTAAATCAGCAACTTTTACAACTTATTATCATAATTTTTTAATGCTCCTTTCAGCCCCAAAGTCATGGTCATGAAATTGTCTCAACTTCCAGGGACCCTTAAATAGCCAAGCCTTCAAACAAGCCAATATCCTTTTGTGTGTGTGTGTGTGTGTGTGTGTGTGTGTGTGTTCAAAGACTTTTCAGATGAGACAGCATGGTCCAAATGAAAATCAGGGTCACTAAGGCAGTTTTGACATTCCTGTCCACTTTTTTCTTTTTTTGAAAATGTAAATGAAAATAGATATTTCATTTTTCTGTTTTAGAAGAACAAGAACTGGCATTCATGGAGACCTTATTATATGGCAGCTCTGTGTTAACCTCTTTCCATGGATTAGCTTCTGGAAGCTGTTCAAAAACCTCTGCAGTGAAGATTCATAGTGCCCCTGTATGAGAAGACCATTCCGGCCATGTCTGTGATGCATTTGTCCCTAGGACGGTCCAGCTTTAATTGGACCCTATGCATGTAGAGTTCTTCCTGCTTCCTTTGGACTGAATGCCCAGCGGAGAAGGCTACAAGGCCTGGGATTCCCGGCATGAGTGATATGACCCTGTAACACTGCACAGTATCCCCAGTGGGACAGTGTACCTACTATGGAGAAGAAGCATCATCTTATTCCTAAAGGAAAGAGTTCATAATGCTCCCTTGCACTACCCACCACGCAATGAAGGCCTTTACCTAATGTCTGCAGGTATGAGAACAGCAAGGTGAAGTCCGCTTACTTAGTGGATTCTGGAATTTTAACTCTGCTGGTTACTTTTATAAATCAGTTCCATAACTAATCTTAGTTGGGCCTTCAGAAAACGCTGAAGAGGAATTGCTACATTTAATCATGTCACAGAAGAGTGAGAAGCAAGGCAGCTGTACGGGGTCCCAGGTTCATAACGGTCCTATGCTTGGTCTAATGATCCTCCCTTCCCATATCGAAATTCTTCGTATTTTTTGAACAAGGGGCTCTGCCCTTTCATTTTGTACCAGGCTCCACAAAGGACGTAGCCAGTCCTGTTCATAAGTTTTAAGTTGGTTTTTCTCCAGTGAAATCTCAGGTGCTGCTTTTTGAATCAGTCCCTCGGTGTAGACACACAACGCTATGCTTGCTAAGACATGGTCAGGAAGACACAGTTATTCTTAGGAAAAGTAGGTTTATCCTGATGCCTTTACATAAAATGTTCCAAATCAGGTGGGTTAAGTAACAGACTCCGCTCCAATCTTTCTATCTCTCTATTGCTTGTTTGCAAACACTGAATTCAAGGCCCGGGACAAGTAGAGGCATTGGATCTGTAGTGAGATTTTAATCATAGATACAGACGCCGTTAGACAAACCAGGGGAAAGTTATCAACGCACTTCTATTTTCCTATCTGGCCTAGTCTAGAAATTGAATACCCAAGCATCTGGCCTACAATCACAGTGCATAATTCTGGAACTGAAAGCCATCCAAGAGAAAGGATCTTATAAAATCATGTGGCAGAAACATTTTAAGGCCATTTATCTGCAATTGACTTTACCCTCACCTGAGCCAGGCAATCTCCGATCTCCAAATTTGCAAACAGATGAAAAGAAATTCCCTTTATTTAAGAGGCATTATGGCCAAATACTGATGAGGAATTATTAAAGGGAACCACATACAGCTTTTACACACTCCGAGGGAGTCCGATGTGAGTCATTGTGAATTCAATCAGGCAAAATTTTCATCATCAATGAAAATGATTTTTCCCCCTTTTTGTATCCTGCTGAAAACCTAAAACCCTTAACTTTAAAGGGCTATTTAGACCCATCTGTTTGCAGCTTTCAATCACTAAGTCCTGAGAAAGGAGAAGTCTACCAAGAATGCCAAGAGGGAGAAAGGTCTGCCTTAAATACAGGTATTTTTTGAAGGTTGCTGGTAATTCACAGCATCTAAAGAACTTGTAATTTTGAAATTACCTCGCCAATGAGGGGAGATTAGGCTGTGAAATCTCTACTTTGAAGTGGACCAGAGGATAAACACTTTTTAGCTCCTGACTGGACTGGAGACTTTGATTCTTACTCATTTCTTCAAATATCCCTACCACATTCTGGAGTCTTCTCTCCTCCTTTATTGCATCCTTCTGATGTCCCTGCCTCTCCATGGAGAATGTGTGGTCCAGGCCTTGCTTCAGTAGCTGAAGGCCCCTAATGAGCGTGGCACTGACATGCCAACCCCCTGGAGACTGCCTGGGCCACGTGGTCACCCCCTGAGCATGCTTGCAGGGGGCCTATCTTCTCACCTCTGTCAAGCTCTTTTGTTGAGTTCAAAACCTTATTACAATTAGAGTGGAAAAGCCTCACTGGGTTATTTAGATGTTATCTCTGCCAGCAGAGAAATTGCCTACAACCCAGCCTGGAAAATCTCTTCTAAACTAAAGTTAATTGGCAGAGAATCTGCTGGTGTTCTAAAGAAAATTATGAGACATGCTGAAAGATTTTTCTTTGGGCTTCTATTGGAATGATTTTTAAAAATCTCCTTTTTTCTCTCTCAACTTTCTCTATTTACCTTGATCCCATCTATATAGAGTTTTCAAAGGTACTAAGAGACCAGACACCAATTTATTTCATTGGTAAAATATAGCCAAGTGGCTGGAGTGGCTGGGTGCCAATTTGCCTGTCAATCTTGGTTTCACTTCTGGTTTAAACTGTCCCACTCACCCCTGGGCAGAGAATCTTGTCGATTGGTCTTTGCTAAGGGGATGGCTGCTGATAGGATTACCCATTCCCAGTGGGAGCTCATTAATAAGCTGGTAAAAGGCCCAGGACATGTAGAATTCTTCCTTAAAGGGGATGAGAGATGTCAATCACATTTTCTTTTTTTGGAAGTTTGAGTTATGAGATGCAAAAAGAAGTAGCCAGATTTGGGGGAAGTCAAGCAGTCCATATGTAGAACGAGGTCTTATAGCCATCCATTCAGAAGAAAGAAAAAGAAAAGGGCAGTTGAGGGAGAAATCCAGAAGTGTGAGCGACCCTGAAGGCCAGAGAAGAGCAGCAATTCTTGTCTTTCCAGTTATGTTGTGTGGAAGGCCCATCAGTTCTTTATTGTAGGTCCTTCTATTCACTAAGATCTCTAAAGAAACAGTGAAGAAGAAGCTCTTATAATTCTCCCTCTCGCGAGAGCTTGTTCAATAGAGCTTCTATTTTTAAGGTGTTTGACTACTTAACCGGGTCACTAAGAAATAAGATGGGAGTGAAAGCTGTTCCCATTTCCTCCTGAGAAATGGAGAAGGAAAGTAGAGACAACATATGAATTCCCCACGTATAGCATGCTGGGTGCCATACCCTCATCAAATATTATTTTCACATCACCTCGAAAGTAGGCAGAATTATACCCACTTTAGAGATAGGAAAACTAAGATCAGAAGTGTCCAACAATTCATCCAAAAGAATTGGAGACTATAAGATTTAAAGAAAAAAAATTTCAATTCCAGATCTCACGGTCTTTCCGTACGCAATGTTGTTTAGCTACAGTAACCAGGGCAAGGCAGAAGGAAGGAAGAAAGGGAGGGAAGAAGGGAGGGGAGGAGGAAGGGAGAGAAAGGGGAAGGGAGGGAGGAAGTAAAGAAAGAAAATAGCACTTAGTGGGGGCCTACAACCTGCCAGGTGCTTTTATAGGCTACTTTATTCAGTCCTCACAACAGTGAAAAGCAGAACTGACATTTGTATTTTTTGCATAGAAGATAACCCTGAAGCTTAGAAAAGTCATCAAGGTCACATAGCAAGGGGTGGAGCCAGGCTTTATGTGAAACCAGATTAACTCCGAAACATCACCTTCCATGGAATGTGAATGTGAGTTGGTCCTGGAGGACCATTCACACCAGCAGGTTCTAGCCTGTAATTAGGTAGGACACCAATGACAGTGTAGCTATGAAGATCCAGAATGATGGATTTTGATTCAAGAATGCGCATTCAGCCCTTGCATCTGATTTTCTCCTTCTGATACCTCAAAAATGATATCTAATGATATACATGATGATGTGTGTGTGTGTGTGAGAGAGAGAGAGAGAGTAGATAGGTTAGGATATATATATATAATTACAAATAAAATGTAAGATTGGAGGGACCATCAGAAGTAAAACAATTTTGACACACTCTGGAACCTGAGAGCAAGGGAAAAGGGTTGATTCACAAAACAATGGAGGGCACCATAGATTATGCCCAGAAGGGACAGCCACAGAAGAGGAGCCAATCTACCTTGCTGAACCCCTCAAGATGCTTCGATACAGAGATGGCCGGCACATCAGAGGCGAATGTCAAATTTGCTCAGCACATCTACATGATATGGTGTATTTCTCAAGGTTTTCTGCAAAATGGGCATGCTTGATATTATTTATATAATCAAATGTTTCTTCGAAGATAGGTCTGTTTCCATTCGCTAATAAAGGTTGTAATGATCTCCAATTGACATGAGTTGAATGAATGAATTTTCTATATGCCCAACTCTTTAAGCATTTATTTTTTAAAAGATTTTACATATTTATTTGGGGGAGAGAGAGAGAGCACCTGCAGCAGCGGCGGTGGGAAAGGGCAGAGGGAGAAGGAGAAGCAGACTCCCGCTGAGCTGAGCAGGGAGTCCTACAAGGGACTGGATCCCAGGACCTTGAGATCATGACCTAAGTCAAGGAAGCTTAACTGACTGAGCCACCCAGGCACCCCACAGAGCATTTATTTTAATTTGCTCTCATTACAATCCACTAACTTGTTGGTGTTATCCCTAGTTTTTAGAAGTGAGAACTGAGGCTCATAGGGATTAGGGAACCAAAAGCACATATCTATTATGCAGAATCAGGATTCTGACATGATCTGATCTGGCCCTCAATCCAGTGCTCTGTCCACTGGTCCTCAACCACGTTCAGTGCTACCGGGCACTAGCCAAATGACGTAATTGCCCACCTTCTGACGTACAGCATACAAGCCAAGCAATAGAATGAGGAGCATTTGGAAGTTTTGCATTTCCATGTGTAGACTAAGATTGAAAACCATTGTGCCATTCTACAATAACTGAACAGATAACTAAATAAAACCCTGTGTGTGTGCTTGTGCGTGCGCGCTCGGGTGTGTAACGCCAAAATAAATTCAGCTGCTTGCACAGCACTTGGCACATAGTGGGGACATCATAGTTTCTTGCTCAATAAATGTAAGAACAATTCAGAGAACTCTTGATGGAATGTTTCCTTTCTTTTCCTTAACTTGCCTCGTCAGCATGATCAGGCAGATTTTGAGCCCTTTATTAACGATGGAAATGGGAATGCGTTCAAGAGAACAATGCTTTTGAAAACAAAGAACCAAGTTGCTTTAGTGTACAGTGGCAAAACCTTTTGTCCTTCTGCAGCCAGTTTATTCTTGAGCCGACTGATTAGCTAATCAGTAATTACTTTAATTATTAATGCTATTTACATATTTGGATTATTGTGGTTATTAAGCAGCCCGGCTACCCTCCCCCTTCCTTTGCATTTTAAAATAAAATGAGAGGGTTAAGAAGTGAGAAGATAAGTGGCAAATTAAGCTATGAGAGGCATAAGGCAAACAAACCAGAAGGCCTTGTAATGAGAGATTACGCATAAAGGAAGCAAGGAATTACATGGCAGCGTACGAGCGGGAAAAGGATGGGCTACTTCTCTGCTGAGATCTAAACTCAGAGGCAGAGGCTATGTATCAATGCACATCTGTACACAATTTACAACCAAACATGGGAGCTGGGAAACCCAATCATACATTCAGTGAATGCAGCTGCTGGTGGGAGCCCACATGTCCCCTTAATTCCCACGGTAGCTGGATGGCAGTAGGGGAGGCTGATGGAAGGATTTTTAACATCCTTCATCTCAGTTTTGCTTAACCTGAAACGAGACCAAAAAAGGCTGCGCTTCAACTAAAAATTAACATGCACTCTCCAGAAAGAAGAAAAAAGGTATAAATTATGTCTGATTGAACAAACACAACTCCACTGTTGAACAGCCAGTCAATGGAGAGGGTAGGGAGAGGCAATGGAGCAAGGTAATGTGTAATCTCACCAGTCAATGGACTGTGGGCAGGCCTGGCGGCCCATCGCTGGAGGTGTCAGGGAGATAAATAGCAGAGTGTCCTCCTCAAAAATATGATTAATATTCTTCTCGGTCCACTGCTGAAGATGTAGTGGGTGCAGCTGGTCTGGACAGCAGTTGCAGAGAGGGAAAATCCGGGATGATTGCAATGGAGCAGAGAGGGCAAAGAGGAGGACGAATAGCCACCTGAGGGGGAGTGCTTGAGGCCAGACACGTGGGGAGGAGTTTGAACTGGCCAGAGGTCTTCTTAAATTGCCCCTTAAGTAACGTTTAGGGCCGTCCACACACATGCACCTGAGCCCCAGCGGCCATGATCTTGAGGGGCAGAGACAAGCTGGAGTTGAATCTTTGAGGGCTATAGAGATGCCACTCCAGAAACAGTGAGTAATCTTGAAGAATTGTGGTATTTACGGTACGACTGCTGTGTGATTAACACAGAACTTTATTTAGCGCTCAGATCAGCCTGAGATAATGGGGGTTAATTTCCTCTTCTTCATATGGGAAGACTGAGGTCCAGGGAAGTCAGGTAACTTGCTCAAAGTTACATAGCTAATAGGTGCTAGAGGGGTCCAAGATTCACAAACCTCCACTCTTCTCACCAAACCAAACGGATTCCTCGGTGATTCAAACAAACAAACAAACAAACAAGCAAGCAAACAGACAAACAAAAAGTAGGGATGCCTGGGTGGCTTGCTTGGTTAAGTGTCTGCTTTGGGCTCAGGTCGTGATATCAGGGTCCTGGGATCGAGCCCCACATAGGGCTCCCTGCTCAGTGGAGAGCCTGCTTTTCCCTCTCCCTCTCCCACTGCCCCTCCGCACCTAATGTTCTCTCTCTCTCTCCAATAAATAAATAAAATCTTTAAAAAACAAAAAACAAACAAAAACAAAGAAACAATTTTTGATAATAGTTTGCCTTTGGCTATTTGCTCTAGTTCTCATTCAATATCTCTTTTGTCCCTCCTTTCAAGAGGTTTTGGCAAGATTTTTCGTGTATTTTTGTTTTGTTTTGTTTTCTCTTCTGATTTTCTCTTTCCTTATATACAAGGATATCAACAAAGGACTTTCAAACATTCCCAGCTGTAATTGTTACACACACACACACACACACACACACGACTGCCTATAGTGAAAAGCAAACTGATACGTTCTAATATCTCCTATTTCACTGGTAGAAGGCCAGGGGACTTTGGCCCTGGGACAAATATAACTGTCACATTTTCTTTATCAAGTGGTTCCTTCCCTTGCTACGATATTTATAAGGCCAACAAGAATGTCTTCCTAGCATGCCACAGCATTGAAATGATGCTAAACAAAAGAATTACAGAAGGAAGATCTACCCAAACCTATAGTTATTGGTTTATTGGACAGTAATTTTAAACATGGTGGACTGAAAGCCATTTTTATAAAACTTGACTTAACATTGAAATTCTAGAACTGAAAAAAAAAGTGAAGAAAAATATATGAATTTTTAAAATATTTTAAAGTCCAAATAACTCTAATCAGGACAGTTACCCATATTATACTCTGTGGGGATGTGAGGAATCCCAAAGAATGGGATGCAACTTCAGAAGGTAGGAAGAGGAAGAGAAATGCTGAGAGATAAAGTTGACAGTAGAATCCAACAGGAGGTGATGAGGGTGTCCTGTTCCTGAGCAAATGAAAACGTATTGGAAACATGACATTATCTAATAGCCCAAGGACCTTCAATGATTTAACCTCAGTGATCAAAACCATTAAAACAGTGTGATTCTTATGGATCATAAGTTGTACTTTGCCTGAGCCTTTAACATACAACTTCCAGAATATTTTCAACATCATCATCTCCAAAAGGGCTTCCCAACTCTGATGTACACATGAATCACTTGGTATGTTGTTAAAACGCACATTCTTGTTTAGTAGATCTTGGGTAGGGGTTGAGACTCTGCATTTGTAACAAGCTCCCAGCCAATGTCAGTGCTGCTCATTTGCAGACCACATTTTGAGTGCCAAGGCTCAATCATATCTCTTAGGTGGTCTAATTGACCAAATACGTAGGTAGTAGGTGACAGGACCAGACACTGAACTCAAGGATGGCTGGCCATAAAGCCCACACATCCCCTATACTTCAGTGCCTGTCACATGAGTATTTGGCACTCAATCTCCAAAGATCTGTGACATTGGTTTCAGAAGTAAAAAACTGTCTGTGAAGTGACACTTCATCTCAGGGGCAGATTGAACTCTTCTAAGGTCTTCGATGCCTCTGAGGTAATGAGAGATTCTGCCTCTACAGAGATTTGGAGCCATACTAGGATGAAAGGAAGAAATTCTTGAAGTATTTATAGACATAATTCATTTAAATGAAATATCCTGGTTATAGATTGAACCAGTCACGTAGGACCAGCCACCTGAGTATGAGGGCGGTTTCTCCTGGCCACAGAAACAGATGTTTAGAGTGGAAGTGTTTATATTGGCACAAATGAGAAGACTGTGCCAAGACCACCGGAAGTATAGTTGTCCATATCATCTTCTTCTAAAGGTTTCATAGCACCTCTCCCCATTATCTTCTGAAGCTTTGCCAAAACATGCAAAGAAGTCGGTGTTGACATCATGACCTGAGCTGAAATCACGAATTGGTCACTTAACCAACATGAGGTACCCAGGTGCCCCTTGACATGACCTTAAGGCCACCACTCCACCCAGGTCATTGGAATATGCTCACTAAAGATAAAACCAATGGCCAAAGTCCCACCTCACTTTCTTATCCTAGACTCAGTCAGATATATTTATATACAGTAAACCGTCAAAGGATGTAGCTTTAAACAATGAATCATTCAACCACCCCTACATTATGTCTACATTTTGTCTCACAGCCATTCTTAGATTTTATGTCTACAATTTGGTCATTCATTTCTTCACACTTACAGAAAATATTTCCTGACTCCCTATTCTAGTCATAATCTTTAAGTAGTATCAATCATTACTTACGACTAGGTTTATAAAAAGAAACAGATAAAGAGGGATATATCTAAATGCACATTTATGCATATTTGTGTATATGCAATTATTTCCACTTAGTAGTGGTCTGAAAACTAGATATAAATAAATAAACCCATCCATCCATTTTATTGCCAAATTAGTTTGGGAAGTATTATGAACCCTATTGCCTTCTTGAAAATTCATAAGGATCTGAATACTCCTATCACAAAGAAATTGATTTAACTTCCTGTGACTTGGCATTTGTAACAAGCACTTGAGTACGTTTGTTTGTTTGTTCGTTTTTAATTCAGGTTTCCAAAAGTCCCACGGAATAGTGTTTTACAATTACTTAGGAAATGGGTCTTATGTCATTGGCTCTATTGCCAAGTTTTGGTGGGAACTGGGCAGTGTAGTAGACACAGTTGAATTTGGTTTTAATGATGCATAGTCTTTTAGATTATTACAGCAACAAAACATTGTATTTGTAGAAATGAGAGATAAAATGTGTCCTCCAGCATTTTCTTTTTGGACCCTCCCCTGAAATGAAAATGTTTCTAATCAGTTGGTTCATTTCACAAAATATATATAAAATGTATAAGCAACACTTTAATTAAAGGGTAAGGCAACTCAGTTTCTGAGAATTGAGGCTTTATAATATGTATATATCCATGTGCACCTTACACAAATGGTATGTGATATTTGCTTAGCATGACACCAAAATGAGTTATCCTGTTGGAAATGTAAGAAGAATTTATTTACTGTGATACAAGATTTAACATAAGAGAATTATGTAAAATTATCATATCTGTTCAGTGAATCTGTATCATTAACCAAGTGATCATTTAGCCTAGGCTTTAAGTTTACAGTGTACTAAAAGACTAGAAATGACAAACATCACAAAAATGACAAAAATCACACAGCTGATGAGCAGAGAGCAACGTCGGCCTAAACCCTCACCTTGGTGACTCACCTTTAGGCTCCAAGAACATAAGACTGCCCATATTGACCGGTCACTGAAATTCCTCAAAGTCATCTAATGAAGGATGAGTTTCCCTATGCTGTGACGTAGTCTCATGATCCAAAAGTACTGGTGGGAAAGCAAAATCTTAAGCAAATCCATGGTGTCGGGAATTCGGCAGGATGGACATAGTTCCCGACCACAAATATGAACTTCGCGTTTTTCTAGAATTTTTACCTAATCAAAATAAAGTAAAAAGGCCTGTTATGAAGTTACTGAAACAGAAATAGAAATAAAAACTTTGAGTTCAGTAAATAAAAAGCCAGTCAGTTACTTGACTTGCACAAATAATTTCCTTGATTCTCGCCCTGAAAGAGCCATGTATATTGAAACTGCTTTCACTGTAGTATTAATATTATATTTTTAAGACCCCTGGAGGGGGCAGTGTTTGGAAGCACCATCACTACATTAAGGAGATATTTCATTCTCCAGTGGGAATGAGGAAAATACAGAAAATCTGACATCATCCCTGCATTTTCTTCTCCTGAATACATAATCTCTCTTTAAGTAAAACACTAAATAAATGCATGGACTCGGGACCCACACTAAAACTAGAAGCTTTCAAAGGCTCTGGTTAATGAGGAATCTTTTAAATGTCACATCTACAGTGCAAATTAACCAGTATTGCATAGCAAAAATCCCTCAGAAGAAATCTGGTCAATGGTTTATGACAAAAAAATTAATGCTTTCTGTCAAGAATAAGGGTTAAGTTTAGTATTAATCATAAAATGACCTTTAATTGCCAAACAAAAGCACTTTGTTATTTCACTACAATCCCGAACTCACCCTGAGTATTGGGAAAAAAGTCATAATTTGCTTAGTATAAATATATTAAAGTATTAAGCCCGCTCTGCTACTCAATTAGTAAACATGTCAAGGGGTGGGTGAGTTATTCATGGTTCACAGGGCCAGCCCCTTTTCACAGGGAACTTTTTTCACTCTAATGAAATGATGGATAATCTGGAAGTAGGTGCTTTAAGAAGATATTAATCATTCTCTGTGGTAATGTTAATCATGCGTTCCCTCATCTCCAGATGCTGTGCATCACCTTCCTCTGAGACAAAGGGCACCTAAGCCAGGAGAGTCCTTTTGATCACCTTTCTACAGACACCCTCACACACAGCTGACATTAAAGACAGTGTTAGAGTTCAGGGCATCCTTCAGATAAAATGGCGAGCACAGCAACTCCTTCAACTGATTTCTCAGAAGCATGGGATGGGATCTCTCTCCATTTTTAATTATTTACATGTTTCATGTCGCTTGTTTGAGGGTAGGAAAAGACTTCACCCAAAGAAGGAGAAGATAGAAGTCTATCAAGTCAAAGCTATAAATGTATGTCCTAGCAAAACTGCTTTTACAGTCTAGGCTTCTAATTCTACAAAATGTTAGCGTTCGTCAGGTCAGATTTCTCTCTTAAAATGTCTCTGAGGTCTCCTTGAGTTAATGAAACACAGTACCTCTAGAGAGACTTCTGGCCAATTAAACATTTTTATGGCCAGTGTTTTTTAAAGGGGAAAAAAATGTGGAGTAAAGTCTGAGGGCATATCATACGGGGTTAAAATAGCTCCCATCACAGAGTAATTTTGAATGCTTCATAGACCTCAGTGCCTCAAGAAACCTGGAAGGATTCCTAACGCTAAGAGGCTGTTCCATATAAATTGTCTCAGAATGATAAAGCTGAGGGGAATAAGGAAGGCTCCTGTCATTGTGCAAAAGTATTAAGGACTCTAGAAGTTAGCTAGTATCTTCATATAAAAAAGGCACCATTTTCTTAAATCCACAGTTTGCCCAGGGTCTACAAATGGACACGAGGGTTACTATTGAGGCTCTATGATCTCTTTTTGGGGTACAATTCTACTTAGAGGCAACTATTCACAGATCCAATCACTAATATTTTTATCCACGTGTGGACACAAAGAGTTAGAAACTCACTTTTGGTCCGTTGGAGAAAACAAGTTATCTTGGTTTTCCCTCAGATTTAGTCCTCCTCTCTGCTATCTTCTTTCAAATCGGTTGATGTATTCTCCAGTAATCTACTAAATTAGCAAAACACGTCTATACAGAACACTTAGGATTTATCTAATTTATGCTTTTAATTGGACTGGCTAACTACGAATACCTCAACCACCATTTTACTTGAAACCCCCTCTGTTGCACTTCCTAAGCCACGTTGTAAAACGTGTCATCTCCTACAGCAGATTCACCTTGGACCTCTAAATTTCCATAAATTTTCAATAGCCAAATGCATAATGAGGAATGAATGTCATTTTTTTTAAATAACCTCATTTCCACTAAATGTTCTTGTTGGCCTCAGCATGTTTTGCCCCTATTTTTACTCTTCCTTGTCTGGTCCACATAGCTGCTCAGAACGCTCTATCTCTGCCCATTCCTTTCTTTATGTCCAATGCCACCAGCCAAACCTCAAATAAGGAATGCTCTTAAAATATGCCTTTATGCACTTTGCCTCGAATGCACTGGGTTATTAAACCAAATCATGCACTTTGCAGCTTGGAATCCTATAAATATGTATGGCTCTGACATCAGTTGGCCTTACTAATAATCCCATTTATTGGGCAACTCCCTCAAAGTCTACCACAAAGCTTGACCACTCTGCTCAGGGATTGTCCTTGACTTTATTCCCCTTTTTCTCAGCTTATTCATTAAAAAGAGAGTTCTCAATACTGCACTGTGCAACTCTAAGGAGTTCTCCATCCTGCACTGCGTTCATCCACCAACAAATGTGTCCTTTATCATGCCCTCCCCTTTTAATTTCTCGAATGATGCAATGTTCTCCCCTTCCTGTTAAAAATTCACTTGTTTGAGCTCTTGGTTTTATTCTCTGCCTTTTCAGCAGCTGTGCTTCTGTATTCAGGCTGTCTTCCTCTAGAATCTCTGATTCATCTCAGTCTATAAATACAGTGGGACCTTCTTATCCATGGTTTTGCATTCTGTGGTTCCAGTTACCGTGGGGTCTACCGTGGTCTGAAAGCAAATTCTCCTTCTGACATACGGCCGGAAGATCAATAGCTGCCTAACAAGGCATTCACTTCACATCATCTCATCACATGGGCATTTTATCGTATCAGCACAAGAAGAAGGGTGAGTATAGCATAATGAGGTATTTGAGGGGCACCTGGGTGCTTCAGTCAGTTGAGCATCCAGCTCTTGATTTTTCTCTCAGGGTCCTGGGATCAAGCCCCGCGTTGGGCTCTGCACTCAGTGGGGAGTCTGCTTGAGGATTCTCTCTCCCTCTCCCTCTGCCCCTCCTGACTCCCTCCCTTTCTCTCTCTCTCTCTCCTTCTCCCTAAAATACATAAATAAATAGTTTTAAAAAAGGTATTTTGAGAGTGACAGAGACCGCTTTCACATAAATTTTGTTACACTGTATTGTTATAATTTTCCATTTTATTATTAGTTTATTGTTGCTAATTTCTTACTGTACCTACTTCATAAATTAAACTTTATCATAGATGTGGCTGTTTGGGGAAAAATATAGGGTTTGGTGCTATCCTTGGTTTCAGGCATTCACTGGGGATCTTGGAACCTATTCTTCATGGATAAGGGGAGGGGACTACTGTAATTCTAAGGCTCCCACTTCCTAAAATGAAAATAATTACTTTGTTTTATTCCCTCTCAATGTTCTCTTTCTTCCAAGCACCTTCTATAATTTCTGGAAGAGGAACCCATACTGCTCGAGTGTTGACTGCTTTACTATATACTTTCTGACCCATTTGGCATTTGACCCCATTGCTGTATTGAAATTCTCACTCCTAAGGCCACGAGCAACTTGCTAATAAATATTGAGAGGTGACTACATGCCTGGAATTGTTCTAGATACCAACTTGGGATAAAGCAATGAAAAAAAAAAACAATTAAGAACCCTATTATCTCAACTCTCTTGAACCCTACATTATAGTAAACTGCCAACTGTAATGAATATTTATTTTAATTTTCTGGACTTCTTGAATTTCTCCCTGTACTATTTGAATCATTGACAAAATTTTCTCCATCCCCTCCTTGCGTATTAGCTTGAAATGTTGGTATTCTCTAGAATTAGTTTATTTTGTTGCTCTTTACACTCCTCTATTTATCTCGCTAATTTTATCCACTTTCAAAGGTCTGATTAAACCTGTCCCTGTAGTCTAAACTATTTCCTTAATCATCAGACCTATACATCTCCCTTCTAGATTTCTCCAGTTAGATGGGCCACAGACACTCAAGTTCAGCATGCCCAAACTTAACATCTCACCTTCTCAAAATCAGCTCTTCTTTCTTTTCCTAACTTAATTATGGCACCACCAAAATCTACTGTTTTTCAAGCTAAAGCATTAGAGATCATTCTTAATTCTTCTCTCTTTATCTTTCCTTCTATCTAATAAAATAACTAGTCCTCAAACATTTATGTTCTAAATATTTTTAATCTGAATTATAATTCCTTTTTTTTTCTAAAGTAGCTTCCATGCCCAAAGTGGGGCTCAAACTTATGACCTCAAGATCAAGAGTTAGGTGCTCTACTGACTGAGCCAGCCAAGCCCCTGAATTGTAATTCCTAGTTCTTCCACTCTACATCCTCATTTCTCTTGTGAATGATTGTAACTACTTCTGTCTTACACATCAAGTTAACCATTCACTGGACAAAAACAAATTTACTATGTTGAATCATTACTTAGAAGTTACTGAATGAGGAAATAGATCAAAGTCTTCCATATGGCATAAAATATTCTTCACAATGTTGTCCCTCTCAACCTTGCCAACATATTTTATCATTCCATGTCTCACTGCTTATATTTCAACACAATAAACAACTTATATTTTCCTGTGCATACACAATACTTTTCAATTATTTGTTTTTCATTTTCCATGTTTTCTTTTGTCTTTACTATCTGCCTGATTGCTCTTTTTCCTTGTTTTATTCTAATACTCATATTTTAAGATACCTCCCATGTGTCATGTCCTCCGTGGAAGTAATATCTAAATGTGTGTCACCTCCACAATGTGCCCATCTTCTATACTCTTCCATACTTCCCACGCTTCCAAAAGCATTTTATGATGATCTCTTTATATCTCAACTCAATCCAACTAGATTGTGGTTGCTCTAAGACACCACTTCTTCTCTTTTTTTTTTTTTTTAAGATTTATTTATCTGTGTGAGAGAGATCACACAAGCAGGGGGAGTGGCAGGCAGAGGGAGAAGCAGGCTCCCTGCTGAGCAGGGACCCCAACGCAGGACTTGATTTCGGGACCCTGGGATCATGACCTGAGCTGAAGGCAGATGCTTAATGGACTGAGCCACCCAGCCATCGCTCTAAGACACCACTTCTAAATCCTCTTTATTCTTACTCTCTGACAGGGCCTGACACAGAATAACTATATAATAAAGATCTGGAAAACAAATTATTAGAAAAAGGGAAGGAAAGAAGAAAGGAAGTAAAAAAAGAAAGGAGGAAGGAAGGAAGGAAGGGAAGGAAGGAAGGAAGGAAGGAAGGAAGGAAGGAAGGAAGGAAAGAAGGAAGGAAGGAAAGAAGGATGGAAGGGAGGAAGGGGTTAGTGGGTTTATCATTATCACCTTAAGGAATCTAAGTGTGTGGCAGATTGGATTTCCACAGGTGGCCACTTCAATGTCTACCATTCCGCATGTTCTTCTAATATAGTGAAGGTCGTGACCTGTGTTTAGGGACATATGCATTTATTTTTCATAAACATTTACCAAATGCCAATGGCAACTACAAGCATAGGCTCTAAGGATGCAAAAATTTTTACCATATGGTTTATTTACTCATGATATCAAGAGAGAATATGCATATAAGTAAATAATTACAGTTAAGAGATGGCGCAGGGGCTAGGAGAGAAGCACAGAGGAAGGTGTTTCTTTTTCAGAAGGTCTGGGACAGGATCATATAGAAGGTGATATTTGACAACACCTTGACCATTAAAACCTGGTCAGACAGAATTTAGGGGAAAATATTCTGGAAATGGCTATATGTAAAGATTAAAAAAAAAGAGAAGTATCATGAGAAATTCGGAAAACACGTAGTTCAACAAAGCTGATATGGATATGCAGAGTGTCTTTTAAGGGAATTATAAGTCATGTATGCTAGAACTTTCTCTAACTAACATTCTTAAAAAATTGTGTCAGAAAGTGTTGATAGGCACACTATTTTCCAAGGTCAACACTCTTCTAGCAACTACTGAGGCATATTTGAGTGTTGAGCCACTCTGGTGAATTAAAGAAAATTACATGGATACTCTCCCTTATTTTTCCTTTGTCTAAAACATCTACCCTTGAACAATGTATCTTCCCAGGATCACTAATAATATTACCAAAGCTTCAATACTCAGCTGAAGGTTGTCCTTATTATATGGCAGGGGTGTTTTCAGGACTAAAACAGTTCTGGTGGGGTCATTTGGACTCATGTATTTATTTAGAAGCAAGGGCCAGAATCCACCCCTAGCTACCTTTCCTTTGAGATGGCCCCTACACATAGCACAAACATTAGCTGTTCTCACTCTATTTCCAGGGTACACATTTTGCTACATGCCCTTCTCCAGATGGGTCTTTGCTGAGAAGTCACCATGCTAACATGAACAGGACAATTTCCTAAAGTTGATAAAGTCCCATGGCAGTAGACCTCTAATGACATCTTTTTCTCACAAAGGACCTAAATATACTCCTCATTATTCTTCCAAGTCACACTCAGTAACTGTTAGAAACACACAAAAACATACCTCTCAGAAGATTAAATATTAATGTTCATATCTAGTTTAAATACATAAGGAGAAAAAAATTCCAAAGGGCCTCACAATTTGCAAGGCCACCTTGCTCACAACCTTCCCTTGATTATCTAGCTGTGTTTTCATGACATAAAAATGCTGTTGATTATCACCACACCAGTTAAAAGCAGCGATGAGATGTGACCACATTGAATACCCATTTATCAATTAATTAAACTATGCTTATGTTTATTAGAATTAAATATATCTAAAATATCAAATAAGGAAAAAAGTCTATCTTTTTCTCATACACTGGCTAAAAATTAAGTAAGAGTCATGACCAACTCAACAAAAGTTCTAATTCTCAGGTTTCTCTATAATGACTAAGCCTAAAGACTCATATTTTTTAGGCATTAGTTTTCAAAGTGACAGAATGAGTATAGAACTCATACACTAATTTTTTAAGCTTTCTAAAATTTATTTGAAATTGAGTTTTGTATCACTGGCAATGGTTAGGCAGAATATTGGAAGCCCAGACCCAATAAAGGATCGTATTATCCAATAACTAAATTTTCTCCCACTATAATCACTTATGTTAATGTTCTTAGGCTAAAATGAATCAGTGGAAATTATTTTTGTCACAGATATTCACTAAAATACAGGCTAAAACCACAAATATGTTCAAGACTGAGGATATGGAAAATAGTGTCTTCTGAAATACAAAGTGGAAAACAAAAGACAAATTTACTAGTTTGGTCTTTATATGCCAAGAAGATAAGAAAAATGCTTTCTGGCTGAGTGGTAGCACAACTCATTACCCTAAAGGTTTGGTCACAGATCAAAGGACATTTTCCAAAATGTCTTAAATAAATATGTTCCATAAAAGTTTCCCATAATTTGCTTAAAACACGGGTTATGCCTTTGCTCTCTCATGCCAATGCCAAAATGATTTCTTATTTTAAATTTTTTCTTATTTCTTAGCATATTAAGAAATAAGCTTACCTTATATCGCTACTGAATAGTGAAAGTATCGTCTCCTTATATGCTAACAAATCACTTTTAAAGTCCAATTTACAAGAACAAAATGTACATGGCTGGCAGGATTTTGAGGGTCCCCAAAGTCTATTGTGAATCACGTTGACCTTGTCAAGGGACACCAGTCTCTACTTGGGGCCATTGTAGCTCAAGGAAAATTGTCTAGGAGAACAACTGTTCACATTTTCTAGATATTTCTGGAAATGAAAATTAAACCACTTTAGTGCCTTAATTGGCAAAAGCACACCTCCCATTGCCCCATTTCCTCTTACAACCTCTCAATTCAATCCATTTAAACCCAATACTTTCCTTGACATTACCACATTCTGAAAACCATTAGTGTTTTTCATTTACCAAGACTGCTTACATCCGAGAACTATTTACAATTCACGCTGTAGTAAGAAGCTGAAGGAGATTGAGAGGCTTTGATTATTCCTTTATATTTGTAGTTGAATAGTGCATTCCTAGATGTGTCCATATTCATTTCACAGAGGCCTGCTTATGTACTGTGGTGAGCAAATCAAAGACAACATGGCATAATGAAAACAGGTAGACCTTGAAGTGAGTCTGGCTTAGATTTAAATTTTTACTTCATCATTTGCTCTGTGCATGAGCCTAGGCCAGTTATATGGCCTCCCTGGCACTCAACTCAAAGATATTCTTTCTTGTCAATGAGTGATTCTAGGCTTGTCATAAGGTGTTGGCTCAAAAATTTACAGCTGTTGAGTTCTTACAGAAATATAGATCGCTGAGGGGGGGGGTAGGAGGTAGGGAGAATTAGTACATCCTACTCTCTTTCATCATATATATATATGTATATATATGTATCAGGGCATGACAATGTACACACACACACACACACACACACACACTTTCATTTCTAGGGTCCATTCTTTAAGAAAAAGGGAACTTGACGGATGATAAAAAAGGATTAGGTCCGGAGAGAAGTGGGTTGGAGGAGAGAATACCTCCAAGGGACTAGCAGTTTTATAAAAATAATTGCAGATCTATAATGTATGAGAAAATTGAGAATTATTCATGTGATCTTAGAAAGCAAGACTGAGACTGGCTAGGGAAACTGTACCAGGCAGATATGGTTCAGCATACTGGATAACTTGGTCATAATCAGACCACTGAACTAAGGTGTACCATGAGGCACATCCGTTAAGACAAAGGCTGGCTGACTATATGGTCAGGACACTACATAGAGAGTGGTCTGAATAATAGTAAAGTGAATTGGATTATTTGATATTCTAAGGAGCTGTCTGATCTTAAGAATCTGTTCTAATGTGTGTGTGCGTTACATATCTTAAAACGATGACTGTGTGTTCACTTTCAAGAGGAAGTGTTCCACCAAGTCCAATGAGGCAGAAGTCACAGGGCATCATGAGTTCCTCATTCTCTAGTTTATCCCCAAGTTTGTTTGTCACTTAGCCCTCTCTCTTCTAGCACCAAGACAATCAAAGCACTTTGCAATCCAGTGCCAACCTACTTTCCCAGTCTCCTGTGATTCTTCCTGCTGACTGGCCGTCCTGACTGTAACCACACCAGCCTACTGTCCCTATCTAAAGGGGTCATCTCTTCTCTACCCTCCACACTTCTGCCCATGCACGACATATGCCTAGGAAATCTCCTCTCTTCCCTCAGTCCTCAGGATTGTTCTTCTTGTCAAATCCTAGCAGTATATTTAAAAACATGATTGTCTTCAGCAATATTGAGAGACCCTTGTGGCCAGAACTATGTCTCCATGCCTGCCCTTGTCTTAATAGTGTCTTGCCCATGGGAAGTCTTTTGATAATTATGAGATGTTGATTTACTGCAAGCGTTCTTATTCAAAATAACCAAAAAACTAAAAGGTACAAATTATTTTCCTTTATAGGGATTTTTCAGCTGTAGTCGATTTGGCTATTCTTCAACTAGATATTGTTATTCCAAGTTTGAAGACACAAGAGCAATAGAAGAGTTGCACCCACATTTTAAATAAAATGTAGATGATATGAAGGCAATGCAGGCAGCAGATTTACTGTAGATGCTGATTTTCCACGTTTCCCAGAAAATTGTGACCTCAGGCAGATCTGATTGACAGGGTCAAGCTCTGACGGAGAATCTGATTGGAGCTTCTCCTGGCTTTGACAAGGGCGCCTGCACTCTTCCAAATTAGACAGGGCCTCTGCTCTCTGTTGGGCACAGCATGGCCCATGTTGCCTGTTTAAAGAAATAGTGCCTGAAAATCCAAGAAAGAGACTTTGGGGACATGAACAATCTCTTTTTCTGCCCCTCCCCCCCCCACCCTGGGAAACAAAGATTTTGGGAAAACCGAATGTGTACTCAGTCCAGCCCTTGGACTCTTGATAGTCCATTCATTAACGATAGCATGAGTGCCCCACTGGCTTCATCACTGTTTCAAGGTTATTCCATTTCTGAATTACCTTTGCCAATGAGGTGAAAGCATACTTTCTTTGAGGATCATAGTTGCAATTTAAAAATACTTCCCAAATGTTCATGTCAATTTCTGCTTTCCACAGCTGATCTGAACGTTATGTAGTAATTCAACCTGCAAGCTCAACCTTACCTTGACCTCCAGGCCCTCCAGAGACGATATAAGATCCCTGTTGCCACCTGGTGCTCACTGAGATATCATCTTGCCATTCCTTCCCAGTAATGTTTCCATCAATTCTGCTGAGCTCCAACCTCACTGCCCTGGCTTTACAGTGAAGCTAGAGCCCAATCCTATTTGGTTTCTACCCTGATTTCGGCAGCTCCTTCTTGAGTTCCAGTCCCAGGTACTAACTGAGTTTCTCTTGTGAATGGACCCACCAACTGGCAATGTCCACCTGCTCTGGGGAGTTGCTACTCACCAGAGCTGCCTTTACAAAAACCTGTACTCCTTCAGTCCACAGGGCTCTACCACTCCAATGATCTATCAAAGGACACCAATAATTCTAAAGCCTTGCCAACTTTCTCCTCACCCAATCATTAAAAAGGAATTTTAATGGGTGACCATAAGGGAAATGAGCCAAAACACCAATGAAAACACCGGTTGCAAATCTACTACGTGACAGATATTGCACTAAATACTAGAAATACAGCAATAGGAAGTCAGTTCCTAAGACAGCACCTAGAATAAGATAAAGAAGTATTTTCCTTTGCATATATTTAAATGTTAATAAGCCCTAATATAAACTTAAAAAAATCAAAGCTCTAGGAATCCACAAAGACATATGGGGAGGAAACCAGGCCTAGCCCTCATCCCGAACTCCTCAGGGTACATCAGAGGCAGTGAATGAATGGCTTCTGCTGTACTGAAAGTTATGTCTTCAAAAAGTCACATGCCTATCTTTAACACACACAACCAAGCTAAACAAAAATATGTTTTTAAAGGCACTTCAAAGGAAAGTAGAGTCTCTCTCTCTCTCTTTCTAACAGATGTGCTAAAATAAGAAAATGAACTCATTTATTTATTTTAATTTTGAGTGCTGAGCTAGGTGGAATAGTGGCCCTCTGAAGGTATTCACGTGCTAGCCTGTGAATGTGTTGTTACATGGCAAAATGGATTTTGTAGATACTATTCAATTAAATCTTGTTGGATGATGACATTGTCCTGGATTATTTGGTGGTGGGGGGGTCCAATGTAATCGCAAGTGTCCTTATGCATGGAGGCTGGAGGGTCAGGGTCAAAGAAAATAAGGTATGATGATGGAAGGAGAAGTTTGAGTGGTATGGGGCATGAGCCAAGGAATGCAAGTCACCTCTAGAAGTGGAAAAAAGCAAGGAATGGGTTTTCCTCTAGGACCTTCAGAAGGACACAGTCCTGCCATTTTTTTTAGACTTCTGTTCCTAAGTGTAGGATAATAAACTTATTTTAAACCACTAAGTATGGTAATTTCCTACAGCAGCAATAGAAAACTAAAACAGAGTTTTACAGAAAGAGTTTCCTCCACAAATACTTAATTTCCATTAGACTTCTTGGAATGAATTATCAGTATGCACTGAATCAGAAAACATTGCTGATAGTTCAGGCAAAGAAGAAAATCTACAGCTCATCCAAATTTGAAGTATCCAGGTTATCCACAAATAATGTGAACAAAATAGATGGAAAACAGCACAACAATGGCTCAATCATCTCAACTGTTACTCTTGACTCCAGACAAGAAAACATCAGGAAAAAGAGCAAAGGGATTTTCAGGACAGCCACACATTAAGACAGTGGCTACAGTGAATTTTTAAATTATTTTTGTAGAAGTAGATACCTCAACAAAATACACACATGGCCTGAAACCCTTTATTTTTCAGTTCCGTTATAAGGGGTCATTACATCATTTGTAAACCAATGACTTTCAATTGGCTAACATTTTACAGACAAACCCATCCAGGCTCATCCCCTAGCCTTAATATCAATGACTCTAAAGTATCACTTGGTCCATAAGTAATTTCCTGAAAGTGTTGGTTAGAATAATTCAAAGGAACCTAAACTTGAAAAGGAATAGGTCAGTGGTCACTATAAATATCAAAAACTAAAACCAATTTCATTGGGGCCAAGGGGGAGAGAAAAAGGAAACATGGCCTACAATAGATTTACAGACATTTCTGGCTTCTCAAGGATGTGCCTTCTTTTAATGCAAATTATTAACAAACTGAAAAGCCATTATCACGTGTTACTTAATATTTCTGAAATTTGTACTTGTGGTGAAAGTGGTGGAGTCATTCCTTAAATTTTTACTTTTCTTTAGGAAAGAGGAAAAACAAAAAAGGGCAGCGAGGAGCGCTCATTGGCATCATTATCTCCACCTCGCCTTGCATACCTGCTCCAGTGCTCTGGTTCAAGACAATTAATCCTAATATCCAACCCTCCTGTGGTAATTTCTCATCTTGGCAGCTCTCTTTCTGTAATGACTGAAGGGGAGTGGCTGAGTTCCCAAAGCTTGGTCTGAGCCAGATGTACTTTTCCTAACAGACGTGAACAGCCTGTTCTGGTCACTCCCTTGGATTCTTCTTTCTCCTTCTTGTCCTTCTTTCCTTCCCCCTCTTTCTCCTCTCTTTCTCTCCTACCCTCCCTCTCCTTTCCATCTCTTGTCTCCTTCCTTCTTTCCCTCCTTCCTTCCTTCCCTCCTTCCTTGCTCCATCCCTCCCTTCCTCCTTTCCTCCCTCCCTTCTTCTTTCCTTCCCCTTTCTCCTTCAGTTTCCCCCAAAACTTCCCCCAAAATAATAATAATAAAAATATATAAAACAAAGCAAGCCAGTCCCCTCACCCAGGCTTTTAACACAATGGAGAACTTCAGCAGTAGCCCCCTCTACCAAGTGTAATTAGGTGATTGACAAATGGCAGGTAGCAATGACATAGAAATAACCTCTATTATCATGCCTTCCTAACTCAGAGAAAGAGCTCTAGTGTCCTAATGTTTCAACCCAATTCCAATTTCATATTTATGAAAAGCCAGTCTCTGCCACTCCCCAGCAATCTGCTTATTGAGTGTACTTTTCTGCAAGCATAATTATATCCCCCAGCCCTTGATATTGCATCCTTTTATTTCATTTTCCTCTCCATCTCCTGCTGTGCCTACTGCCTTCACAACACTTCATGTTCTGACCAAGAGAATAGGTCATTGATTTTTTTTTTCCCAAAGCCAGTACCACTCTGTGAATTGGTCTCGATCCCCAGAGACGGTGAGTGCAAGAGAGAGAGAGAGAAATGGAGAGCATGATAACACAGCCATAGGACACTGGGTCAAAGGTCCCCATCCACTCCAGTGTGGCTACATTGTGTTTCCCCCCTCCCCTGACACTGCCTCCTCTAATGACAGATGCTACTGTGTGAGTGCTTATAGTAGAAATTGGATGTCATTTTTGTGCGGGCATATGATTATCATATGTACACATGGGCTTTAGCCAAGATCTGCATTTGGAAAGCAGTGAGCAATGAGGACAATATCCATTAGTCTATAATTCTGGATTATCTTTTTACCAGCTTAGACAAGCTGCGCATCATTTATTCACATTTGAGATAGCTGCGACAGATTGAATATTTACCAATGACTTTGTAAGCCAATACCCGGTGACACTATATGATACTCCTAATTTCAAGTCTTAGGGCTGGCTGCTGCCTATCTAATAGGCCGAGTAGACACTGCTTCCTTCCTTCATTTCCATGATTTTGAGATTTGGCTTTTAGTTTCCCCCCAGAGTTGTACTAGAATAGAACCAATCAATTAATTGTCAAGTGAGAGCCTATTTCATGCCAAGCTCTAATCTAGGCACAAGGAATACGGTGATGAGCAAAGCATAGAGCGCTATTTTTCTGGTAAAAGAGGAGTGGGTGCAAAAAAGATCATTTTACTTCACGATTCTAATCTGATTATATACGAACGTGATTTGGCTGATGTCTCCAGATAATGACTTTGACTGACTTGTATGTGAAGGAAATACTCTGAGTATATTTGGTTCTTGGTTTAATAGTTTTATCCTTCTGATTCTATTTTGAGTAAATGTATCTATATGCTCTATTCTTATTTCTAGAAACACTGGGGATTTGTTACTTCTATTATAGATAATAGGTTATCCAAAGAAAAACATTCCCAATCATTTTGTGAGTAACCTACTACTATTCTATACAAGTCACTGGACTCCCAGCCTCCCTGGTTTTGCTTTTGTGATTGTTTTTGTTTGGTTTGGTTGATCTGGCTTTTGATCCCCAGGAAAACCAGCATCATTAGAAAAGTATTTTTTTCCAAGAACAAATCACGTATTCCCCCATGCATCAGCTTATCTTTAATTAATAAGATGACACCCTTGTCTCATTGGCTAAAAGGGTGCTGTTTGTTAGATGTCTTAAGTCTCTAATACATTAAAGATGCCATACACCAAGAAATAAGACTTTTGAAGTTATTCTGACATTAAAAAATATGAATTATTTCATGCATGTATAACATCCTTTCCTTCTACTTTAAATTTCCTCATCTTTTCCCAAACTTGGCAAGCTACATCTCCATTAATATGTAAGTATTCTTCGGAAAAGAGGTGACTATTTTCCCTGGTTCTTATTCTCAATGTGAGTCTCAAGGCTACAAAAAATAAATAAATCTTTTCATTGTTGTTGTTTTATGGCATTATACTACTAGATTAAATACTTTTAACATAGGTTTGCTTCATTATCAACAGATAATTGTCCATTTATTTTTAAATTGTATATTTTTTGAAAATGTAAGAACTAGTTGAATAACTTTATTTGGCCATCTAATTTCAGCATATCTCAATCCAATTCCCCATATCTTCGGCTGAAAAATCTGGAATGCTGGAAGTCATATCATTGATTTTGAAATTATGTATTTGATCAATTATTTAATAAAATGGTTTTATATGAAATGATATGATAAATGCTTGATAATGCAGATCACAGACCCAAAAGGTAAAAAGCAGTTCTTTTATAATTCATAAATTGCAAAAACTTGGAAGCAACAAAGGCGTCCTTCAGTAGACTGGATGGATAAGTAAACCATGGCACATCCATACAATGGAATATTATTCAGCACTAAAACGAAATAAGATCAAGCAAGGAAAAGACATGGAGAAACTTAAATGCATATTTTAGTGAAAGTGAAAGGTATCTAAGTGTAAAAAAGTCTGTAGGGTTTCGACTACATGAAAAGGCAAAACTATGAAGACAGTAAAAAGATTAGTGAAGGCTGGGGTTAGGGAGTAGGCAGGGAGGAATAATGAGGTGGAGTACAGGGTATTTTTAGGGTTGTGAAGCTATTCTGTAAAATACAATAATGGTGGATATGGGTCATTATATATTTGTGAAAACCCACAGAGCTATAGACAAGACAGAGAGTAAACCCCAATGTAAACTTTGAACATTAGTTAATAATAATGTGTCCATAGCGTTCCATCAGTTGTAAAACATGTACTGCCACTAATGCATCATAGTAATAACAGGAGAGCTATGTGTTGAGGAAGAGGGAGTGTGTAGGAACTCTGTACTTTCTGCTCAATTCTTCTGTACATCTACAATGTCTCTAAAAATTAAAGCCTATCAGACAAGGCAAGAAACAACAATTGTTGGAGAGGATGTGGAGAAAGGGGATCCCTCCTACATTGTTGGTGGGAATGCAAGTTGGTACAGCCACTATGGAAAACAGTGTGGAGGTCCCTTAAAAAGTTAAAAATTGAACTACCCTATGACCCAGCCATTGCACTACTGGGTGTTTACCCCAAAGATACAGACGTAGTAAAGAGAAGGGCCATATGCACCCCAATGTTCATAGCTGCATTGTCCACAATAGCCAAATCATGGAAGGAGCCGAGATGCCCTTCAACAGATGACTGGATTAAGAAGCTGTGGTCCATATATACAATGGAATATTACTCAGCTATCAGAAAGAACGAATTCTCAACATTTGCTGCAACATGGACGGCACTGGAGGAGATAATGCTAAGTGAAATAAGTCAAGCAGAGAAAGACAATTATCATATGATTTCTCTCATCTATGGAACATAAGAACTAGGATGATCGGTAGGGGAAGAAAGGGATAAAGAAAAGGGGGGTAATCAGAAGGGGGAATGAAACATGAGAGACTATGGACTATGAGAAACAAACTGAAGACTTCAGAGGGGAGGGGGTGGGGGAATGGGATAGACTGGTGATGGGTAGTAAGGAGGGCACGTATTGCATGGTGCACTGGGTGTTATACACAAACTAATGAAGCATCAAACTTTACATCGGAATCTGGGGATGTACTGTATGGTGATTAACATAATATAATAAAAAAAAGAATAAAAAAAGGATAAATACAAGAAAATTAAAAAAAATTAAAAAAATAAAAATTAAAGCCTATCAATAAAATTTTTAAAAAGCCGATCTTAACATCTAATAGAGGAAAGCATCATGATATTGTGCTTACTGGTTGTATAAACTTGGAAAACTATTTTAGAGATTTCATATGCATGGGTATGTGTGAAATATTGATCATTTCATGTACCAAATCTGTAAAATGCGGAGAACAACTCATAAAGATGTTGTGATGATTTAATGCCATTATCATAGTCAAGTCCTTAGCATGAAATAGGTCATGAGCTAGTGTAAGACCTTAATAAATATTAGTTATTCCTGGGCTGGAAATTCATAAATACTGAAATAACTTTTCAACAGATTTCCCCAACAATAAAGTATTCCTAATAAGTACACAATGGCTTTTGCCCTGTTCAAGATTCAGCATTGGATTGCATCATAAAACAACTACAACACATGCATCCGCCTCAGAAAAGGAGATGAAAGACACAATCTTGTCTTTGATTTCATTTCAGAAAATTCTCTATGTCAAAAGCTGGTTGGACACTGTCCTGTTATTCTTCAGCACCATTGTTTGAAAAAATAGTAATAATCGTCCACTGTTCTTTTGCATGTCATGGAATCTTTTGATACCTTAAGATGATGTTCTCTTAAGTTGAACCGCAGCAGCTCCATTAATGCCAAATTCTGTAGAGAAACCAGAAGCAGTAAGAGGAAAGCTGTAATCCACTACAATTCACTGTCTTGTGTTTACACTTGTACTTCAATGCAGGTAAAATTGGGTGATTCAAAAAGCCATAAGGAAATGATTCTTCATTGAATGCCTTCCCCTACATTTGAAGAGCAGTTTGAGCAAATGATTGCATTGCACAGAAGGTATGCCTCACTACACTTGGGTCAACCTTCCCAGTGTTTGTTTGTTTGCCTTCACCAGTAACAGCAGAAGCAGCCCCCCGGGCCACTCCCTCCTTCCCACTTTGCTGTTGGCTCACCTTATCTCACTTGTTCCTTTCCTTCTCTCACCTCAATCTCAACTCTTTGTTTCTGATAGGTCTTTCTCTGTTCTCTGTTTCAGATCCTTCTCTGTTCTCTGTTTCAGATCCTACTGGGGTATAAAGCTTAGTGTTCAACTCAACTTGCCGCCCAGGTTAGTGCACATCACTGGGTTTGTGTCCATGAAGTTAACCCAACTATGCCTTTACCCTCTCTGTTAAAACTGGTCCTGAAGGATGGTACATTGCCCAGGAGAGGGACTTTTTCTCACTCCCCTTTTTTTAATAAGCTTTCCTTTATCTATTTGTATTCTTTGTACTTGAAATCAGTGATCTGAGGAACATGATGACAAAAATTCTAAGATCACTCAAATATCAATATTTATGCTCTGGACACAGACCCAAGTATTAAGCTCTGACGATGTCCGGTACATCTAGTTATGCAATCATTTCACGTGTAACTTTGGCACGTTGGCCCCAGCCTCCCTAAGAGAAGCTTGCAACAGATTTTCCAAAACATCTTTTGGTGTTCATCTGCTTAATGGACTAGTCCAGAAAAGTTTTTTGATGCTCTGTAATCATACCTGAGAAAGCTTCATAGTATCCCTCTCTTCTCGTTCAATTTGACTATCTGCAGCTCATGGATACAACAGATTTCTCCCCAACCATTTTCTGTATGTCTTTGCCTTAACCAAAGTATGAACATTTCAGGACCCCCTCCTTCCCTTTTTAATTCAATTTCTTTTGGCCCAAGACTCACCCTAGCTAATCCTTCAGGAATGATTCATATCCATTTAGACATTTTGACAGACTTTTTTTGTTTTCTTTAGTCCGTGTTAATTACAGTTATTTTTTTTCCCTTTTGCTGACAATTCCTGCTACTGGGTAATATCAAGAATGAACAATAAACAAAGTTGATTCAAAGTGAGAGGTGACCTGATCACCTCCAAGAAGATTAAAAGTGATCTCTTTTCTTTGAACAAAAGTGAGCCCTTGGGGGGAACTTAACAAATACAGTCTACAGGCCTGGAAATAAGGCCATGTATTGTTGATTATAAACATCCCTTTCCAGTGAGGCTGTGAGAAGGTACCATTACCATTTCAAATAAAAACATAACCAAACTTGGGTATGCAAAGAGGAAAACCAATGGTAACTCTTACAGAAGAAAATTAATTCTGTGGCATGCCACAGATTGCCATATATGACATTTGAAATGAGTTACTGTGATCTCATTATGGCTCTTCCTGAAAACCCTTTAACTGTTATGGTTAAGACAGCTAGGTAGGTTTAAGGGACTAAAATGCCAGGACTTACACATCCTCATCCTGATTCTGTCCCAGACTGGCCATATTAAAAAGGTGCAGACTGGCCATTCTACTGACAACATTTACAGAGGAGAACTATAAAATAGTGTCCAAACACTATTTCAACAGGATTGTTATAGTCCTTTCAAAGCAGCTAAGACGTGGTTTCTTTCCACGTGTGAGAAAAATAACACTTTACAGAGATTTTCATATTACCCAGGGTGGGTCTCATAATCTCAACGGTGAGACATGAAATCCAACAGACGGTGGCAACATAATTTGTAGAATTATGCCATTCAATAAGAAAAATAAACGGAATTTGGTAAAAGTGAGAGTCAATGAAAATAATAATTAGTTCTATCACCTACTACACAATACTAAACTCTTTCTGAATGGGGCGGGGGTGACAGAATTATAATCAATGCCAAGGTATCTGTGGGAGATATTTTGTTTTGTATTCTTTGGTTACAGCTAGAACGGTTCCCCCCCCCCAACATTTATCTATGCATGTTTATTAAGTGTTAGCTCCTTTCACTAAAAATCAAACATCCAGTAGGGGAAAAAATACTAGACTAACCTTAGGAGCAATCTATGTACGCATTTTATAGATTCATGCTAATAATGACTGAAGATGTTAATAGATTTAGTTCTGGAGAGTTTACTCATTTTAAAGCACTCTACTCCTTTTCTCTGACAAAATAACCTCTGTATTATTATTATCTCTGTTTTATTTATAGATGAGGAAGGAGGTTCAAAGTGTCTAGGGAGCTTCCCTGGTATTTAGTCAGTGCTAGAGCCTCAGAGAAAACAGTCTTGCGAAAGCTCATGGGTAACTAGCCCTAAGCTGTGTCACGGGGCTCTCACAGCCCACAGGATCACAGGCAGAGAAGGCTGTGACAGCAGCCTTTGGCAGCCATTGGAGGAGGGGAGAAGGAGCCCTCCAAGACTAGACTCTGCTCTCATTTCTTGCTTTTAGAGAAGCTGAGTTTAAAGTGGTAGCATGGACCTCGGGCAGGGCCTTGGGCAGTGGCCATATTCCCCATACTGGGGGCAGCTCTTCGAAAGTGTCAATTGCTTGGTGGTGGCGAATCTCTGAGGCAGTACAAAACCCAGCTTCTGTGAAAGCCTGTTGCCCACTATGTGCCTTACCTCCATGTGGGCCAACACAACCTTAAAAACCTCCTCCTTGTTTGAGGATTAGTAATTTATCCAAGAGAAGTGCTAGAGAAATGGATGGTCAATACTGTGGTGAACCTGAACACCACAGACAGACCTACCTAGACAGAACCAAGCACGCTGACCTCCCGGGACACCTGGACCAAGTCCCCTCCATCCTCATTCTCACGCAGTGCCCCGCCTTGCCATGCTTGACCATCCATGTTGTATCTATGGAACAGTGTCCGAGTGGGATTGCCTGGGATGCCCTGAAATCCACTTTCTACATCCTGCTTCTATGTATGTGAAATCCCTGAGGGATGCTTCCCCAAGAGTCTGCAGGGGCAGGGTGCTTTGGTTGGTAAGCGCAGCAAGAGAACACATCCGTATTCAGTGATCACATGGAAGCCGAGACATTTAATTTGTAAATAGAGACCCTGATTGATGCGTGGTAGGTAGTTACTGATTTTTCTTTAGAATCACATGCATTCATGAACCCTTGTATTTAGAAACATTTTAAAGTAAATCTTTACATTTCTATCACTTGAAACATTAAATACAGGCCAACAATTTTGAACTTAATAAAGCACATACATGTGTTTGTAAGAACCGAGCGCATCCCTGAGTTTGCTACGGGGACAGCTTTTTGGCAGAATCTACTTCTACCTTTAGAAATTAGTATTTAATAAAAGCCACCTGCATGGTGCTCTCCTGTGGGCTTGATCTGTCTTAGTTAGGGAGAGTTGTAGCTGACAAGGATGGGGTTTTTGAATTACGTTTATAAAGAAATACACAAACAAATAAAAATGTGTCTAAGAATATTATTAAATGCACTCCAAGTCTATGAGAATATAGCTATTACCCCAGGTCTAATGAGTGAGCATCATAACTCCATCATTTAAGCAAAATAGGAGTTGCATCTGTAAGATGCTGGAATAATCAGTCGTTAGGTGAAAACGTGTTGACTTAACACTTCACTTGCCCCTTCAGTTAACCTATCCGTGAACAACTTCCAAATCTCAGACCATGTCTGCATTTGCTGGGCATGAGAATTCTTCAAGTTTCTCTCTTCCTTCTCCCAGACTTGAAGACCCTGTTAAGAAAAGAAAAAAGGGGGGGGGACATATATGGAGAAGCCCAGCATATTTCAAAAAGTCGCGAAGTTCAAATGAAACCACACATAGAGAATACTTTTTCAAACTATAAAGTGTCACAAAGGAATAGATTATTTCCTTTGCTAAATTATCCTAACTGCAGCTAGAAGAAAGAGAGATGAAGTGAATACAGTAAAATAATCATCATTTATAAAAAGAATGATCCCACAGTGTCGGCTAACAATCAAATCTCCAGACAGTTGGGGCTGTATTTAGTGTAGGCAGAGAATTTCATATAGAACAAATAGAAGCTCAACTAGCATCTTGTAGAGCCTCATTACGTTAATACTGTTGTCACTAAAGGTTTTGTTCTACAAGACTCCACCAGCCTTAAGCGGCAATTATGTTGGGGTAGTATTGGCATTTCTCAATATAGTATTGAAAAGTCCACATTGATCATACAGGGCAGTTGATCAGTAACAGCACCTTGTAAACCCTTGCTACTCTGCCCACGAGCAAAGTAGCAAGCTTTGTGCTGTCAGTCCTTCTAGAGAGACTATCAATAAGAACAGTTGTATTTGATTTCAGAAGCACGCATCCCAATTTCTGAAGCTCTGAGATGGACAAAGGTATATTTTACTCTCTATAAGTCTCCTGATGCAACTTAACTAGAAACATAACTCTCTTATTCTAACTCTTAAAATATGACACAGCTTCACCCAACTTTTCAAATATTTCCTTTTTTCCTTCATACAGGTTTATTGTGTTGCGATGGTGCTGAGAGATATACTGTCGTAAGAGAATATATTTTCATTTTGCGTCATATAAAACCCTGGCTTGAGTCTCAATGTTAAACACATCTGTTAATAGACCAAAGATCGACCCCCTCTGTTGCATGAGCACGCTCTCTCTCTCTCTCTCTTTCTTTTCAAACCTAACAGTTAAGACATTTTAAAACAAAAATATATTTAATTTAAAAAAATGTACTCAAAAGCAAAAGTATTATCATTTTGATTTTTTCCACTTATCTACATAGGTAACAGTTCACACAAGTATGTATACATGTATACTTCTGTGGAAGGAGGGGAAGAATCCGGGCTTGTTCATTGTAAAGAAGACCAACTGAGAAGCAAAAGGCCCTTCTGGTTAATGGGATGCTGCCATCTTACTTTGATCTCTATGGCTACAGCTGGTGAACTGAATTCTACTCCTGGTACTTCCTTTGTACCATTTTTCCCCCCAAGGAGCATCCCTAACAGATTTTTAGTAGGATCACCTCCATTCAATTTTAGTGGTGCCATTCCCACTCTGTCAGAGACAGAGCAGCCTTATTAATCACACTCAGGACCACTAATACCAACAATTCGTCACCACGGCCAACTGAATACATCATCCACGGTAAACTAGAAAATTCACTCTGAGACCTGATGATTTGTCCTGACATTGCAACCTGTAGCACAAAGCAAACAGAAACCACTGATTATACCTGTACTTTCCTATCTTTTATCCTTTGTGTGTGTGTGTGTGTGTGTGTGTGTGACAGCTCAAAGCTGATCGGGTGTAAAAGACATTTTCCCTTTAAAAAAAGCTTACTTGATGTTATCTCCATCATGCTCTTGGGTGAGCTCATCTGGTAAAGGGTCATCACACGTCCTCTTTGTGATGTCAGCAAGTCAATATAGTGAATTGGGGATTCTGGTTTCTTAGCTGAATTTTGACAACCTACTTCTAACTTTTCTTACAATACATAACCAGAAAACATGGACACCACCTTCTGTGTACCTGCCAAGGTGACTGTTCCATTTCATTGTAGTTTTTCCTTTTTTTGTTTTGTTTTGTTTTGTGGTGAAGCTGTACAAGAAAGGTAGTTGGGAAACGGAATTAGCTTGATCCCATCAGTATCATTAGAATCCTTGATCGCATCAGGATATGTTAGAATTCTATCTTATTCCAATACATGAACCCAGCAGGTTGACCATGGAAGTTACAACGTGAGGCCAGTGCTAATATGTGTTTGGTGCAGTAACTTACTGTCATGATGGAACATGCCAAATAAACAATTCTTTTATTAACCACTATTTATTGAGTATCTACTTGGTGTCAGATAGTAAACTGAGTATTTTATTTTGATTATTTTATTTGTATATTCTTATTTTACACATGTTCCAACACTGCATGGCTGGTATGATTTTCTTCATTTTACAGACGGGGAAACATATTAGAAGGGAATAAAGAACTTGGTCAAAAACATAATGACAGAGCCCAAAATGACAGAGCCAGACTGGCATCCACGCCTGCCTACCACCAAACCTGTGGTTACCACCAACACTGCACAGCACGTTGATTTATATACACAGTGCGGCTTTGGCAAAAAAGAAACTGTACTTTGAAAATCATTGCCCCAGTATCATCCAAGGAACCAAAGAATTTAAGACAACGATTTTAGTAGATACATCTCAAGGTGTCTTTCCAAATCTGTAGCTACCATACTCTCTGCCTCTCCTCCATCTGGCTAAACTCACAGCCATATTTTCACGATACAGACTTGTTCCCCATGTCCCAGGGCCACGGCTGGTGAGTTCAGGGATATCCTGAGTAGATTTATCAGATGAGCTGTCCAGATTTTGGGAATGGAATGAAGAGAAAACTAGTTAGTTCAGTGCGTGGCTGGTGATGAGAAACCTATGCACTGTAAACTTGTGGGTTAGTGGTGTTCTACCACGAGGGCTGAGAAAGCAAAAAGGAGAGGTGGCCAGTTTGCCCAGACAAATGAAAAGAGTAGATGCAGGGGCACCTGGGTGGCTCAGCCAGTTGAGCACCCCACTCTTTATTTTGGTTCAGGTTATGATTTTGGGTCCTGGGATCAAGCCCTGTGTCAGGCTCTGCACTTGGTGAGGGGTCTGTTTGGAGATTCTTTGTCTCCCTTTCCCTCTGCTCTTCCCCCCACTGATGCGTGCACTCTCTCTAAAATAAATAAATAAGTAAATAAATCTATTTAAGATTTAAATAAAAAGAGTAATGCAAACAACTAAGAGAAAAGCAAGAGGAAGAACATGCCTGTGTTTGCTAATCCCCTGTGGCAATTTCTTCTGAGGCCCTGCACATGCATCTTTGGGATTCTCTGAGACCCTCTGATTTCTTTCTTTCTTTCTTTCTTTTTTTTTAATGATTTTTTATTATATTATGTTAGTCACCGTACAGTACATCCCCGGATTCCGATGTAAAGTTCTATGCTTCATTAGTTGCTTATAACACCCACTGCACCATGCAATACGTGCCCTCCTTACTACCCATCACCAGTCAATCCCATTCCCCCACCCCCTCCCCTCTGAAGTCCTCAGTTTGTTTCTCATAGTATAGTCTTTCATGTTTCATTCCCCCTTCTGATTACCCCCCCTTTCTTTACCCCTTTCTTCCCCTACCGATCATCCTAGTTCTTATGTTCCATAGATGAGAGAAATCATATGATAATTGTCTTTCTCTGCTTGACTTATTTCACTAAGCATTATCTGCTCCAGTGCCGTCCATGTTGCAGCAAATGTTGAGAATTCGTTCTTTCTGATAGCTGAGTAATATTCCATTGTATATATGGACCACAGCTTCTTAATCCAGTCATCTGTTGAAGGGCATCTCGGCTCCTTCCATGATTTGGCTATTGTGGACAATGCAGCTATGAACATTGGGGTGCATATGGCCCTTCTCTTTACTACGTCTGTATCTTTGGGGTAAACACCCAGTAGTGCAATGGCTGGGTCATAGGGTAGTTCAATTTTTAACTTTTTAAGGGACCTCCACACTGTTTTCCAGAGTGGCTGTACCAACTTGCATTCCCACCAACAATGTAGGAGGGATCCCCTTTCTCCACATCCTCTCCAACAATTGTTGTTTCTTGCCTTGTCTATCTTTGCCATTCTAACTGGCGTAAGGTGGTATCTCAGTGTGGTTTTGATTTGAATTTCCCTGATGGCTAATGATTTTGAACATTTTTTCATGTGTCTGTTAGCCATTTGTATGTCTTTATTGGAAAAGTGTCTGTTCATATCTTCTGCTCATTTTTTGATTTATTTGTTTCTCGTGTATTGAGTTTGAAAAGTTCTTTGTAGATCTTGGATACCAGTCCCTTTTCTGTAGTGTCCTTTGCAAATATATTCTCCCATTCCATGGGCTGCCTCTTAGTTTTTTTGACTGTTTCCTTGGCTGTGCAGAAGCTTTTTATCCTGAAGAAGTCCCATAAGTTCATTTTATCTTTTGTTTCTCTTGCCTTTGGAGATGTGTCATGAAAAAGGTTGCTCTGGCCGATGTCNTGCTCTGGCCGATGTCGTAGAGGTTGTTGCCTATGTTCTCTAGAATTTTGATGGATTCCTGTCTCACATCGAGAGACCCTCTGATTTCTATACTGAATATTCAGTGGCCATATCAACAACTATGGCTTTTATTAATGCTGGTTTAGCTTGGCTCCAAAGTCTTACAACTGGAAGAGGCTCACCTAATACATAAATCATCTTTACTTTTTCTCAGCCACTCAGGCTACAAATTGTGAAGCATGGGACCAATATCCAGATGGAGTTACCTGGGCTTCTCATGTACATTTCCCTGGTCGAACAGAAAAATCACCCCTCTTGTACTACACATTGTGTATACTAGACAGGAACAGGGATACCCTAATGTTTCCAGGAACAGAAAACCACCCCCTGGTTCCCAAACACTGGCTTACACAGCAGATGAGTTGGTTATTTTACAATCTTTCCATCCTATGGAACAAAGGATATACCCAGTGTCCAAGTTATCCTGGCTAAAAGTGGGGAACACAGATTCAGTTCAGATGGAAGGGTTCTAGTGTACCCCCAGTTCCCCAATATTAACAGCTACACAGTGTAGAAATCTCAAGAATTGTATAACTGCCTTTAAGATTGACTTTTAGAGGGGCACCTGGGTGGCTCAGTCAGTTAAGTGTCTGCCTTTGACTCAGGTCACGGGATCAAGCCCAGTGTCAGGGTCCTTGATCAGCATGGAGTCTGCTTCTCCCTCTCTCTATGCCTCCCTGCCCTCCGCCCACTCATACTCTCACTTTCGCTCTCCGCCTCTTTCTCAAATAAATAAATAAAATCTTTTTTTTAAAAAGTTGACTGTTAGATTCATAGTATTAGATATTTTATTTGAAGTCTCATTGCTTTATGAATTATCATTTCAAATTTATAGACTTATTCTTTAATTGGTTTCTTGATAATTTTCCAATTGCTGAGAGACATCTAGACTTAGAAAATGGACATGTGGCTTATCAAATAAACAAACTACTCTTCAAATGTATTTAATAAAAGAAATTATTATACAGAATCAAACACATTTTTCTACATGATAACATGTAGTCCACTGGGTTTTATTCATTACAGATAAATAAGAAACTGAGAAGCCATCGACATTTTTACTTTTCATGGTTTTTTTTATAACAAACAGAAAAAATTGTAATATCTTGATTGGAATTATTTGGTGTATTTGTTTCCTAGGCCTACAAAGGACCACAAACTTGGTGACTTAAGAGAAATCTATTCTTTCAGAGTTCTGGAGGCTAGAAGTTAAAGGTCGAGGTGTAGGCAGGAGTGGTTGCTTCTGGAGGGTCTGAACGGGAAGGGCCATGCCTCTCCTGGTTTCTGGTGGTACCAGCAATACTGGGCATTCCTTGGCTTGCATTGACAACTGCCTCCATCACTTCATGGCCCACAAGTCACATGTTTTCCAGTGAAGCAGAATACATATTTTTTTTGAAGATTTTATTTATTTATATGAGAGAGAGAGAGAGAGAGAGAGCACAAACAGAGGGGAGGAATAGAGGGAGAAGGAGAAGCAGGCCCCCCGCTGAACAAGGAGCCCGACGCAGAACTTGATCCCCAAATCATGACCTGAGCTGAAGGCAAACACTTAACCGACCGAGCCACCCAGGTGCTCCAAAATCTTTCATTTTTAACAATTCTTGCACTTTATACCTTTAAAAATATTTACTCCTAATAAAGTGACTTCTTTCAGAATATATAAATCTGGTAAAGAAAAATCATCTTCAAATAGACAAGGATTCACTGAAATAATTTACTGGTTGGAATCATTCCTTACAGTAAAATGAGGAAAAGTATATACATACAAATATGTGTGTGTTTGGAGTGGGAGCATGGTAACAAGAAAAATACCACATTATGTGCACCTTCAGCCCCCTCAGGATTTGGCCTCCACTTGCACAGTGTACCCCCAAGACCCTCAGCCCTGGATATGGAGAATGGGAGCTGGGGCACTGCAGGCTTTAGGGGCCAGAGACAAAATCCTATTGATAACCAAATGAATTAATTATACCATCAGGATTATATAATTTGTCACCATCCATCCATTTATTTATTAATTTATTAATTTATTTTAGAGATAGAGAGAGTGTGTGGGGGGAGGGGCAGAGGGAGATGGAGAGAGAAATTCTCAAGCGGACGCCACACTGAGTGCAGAGCCAGACACAGGGCTCGATCTCATGACCCTGAGATCAGGACCTGAACTGAAGCCGAGAGTTGGATGCTTCACTGACTGTACCACCCAGGCACCCCTGTCACCACCCATTTAAATGAACCTATTTTCATATGTTTTTCCTTGACTTTCCCTCTAATAGATTATTTAAAAATCTCACAGAGTATCTTTTAGAGGGAGGAACAATATAAAAATCGTGACTGTCTTGCTTTGCCAAATTGGGGTCAATTATACATGGTACAAATAACACCAAATTTTCTTTAGTTCTCTGAACTATACATAAGGGACTTATTCTGCGAGAGGATTAGCTTTTAGGTAAATACATAGGTGTTGTTCTGTTATTATTCCTTAAGGCTCATATTTCTCATAAATCTCTTTTATTTTTTTTTTATTTTTATTTTTATTTATTTTTTTTTTTTAAAGATTTTATTTATTTATTTGACAGAGATAGAGACAGCCAGCGAGAGAGGGAACACAAGCAGGGGGAGTGGGAGAGGAAGAAGCAGGCTCATAGCAGAGGAGCCTGATGTGGGGCTCGATCCCACAACACCGGGATCACGCCCTGAGCCGAAGGCAGACGTTTAACCGCTGTGCCACCCAGGCGCCCCTCTCATAAATCTCTTTTAATGTGGCATTGAAAGTAGGTCATGTATTGTGTGACACTTAACAATGTTTCTTGCATGTTTAAAATTCATTGATTAAACAGTAAATGCTGAAATCAAGAGTAAGCCTGATGTTTGTTCCAATGCATTTCCCAGCAAGCCTTAGAACACTACTTGAACCTATAAAATTATTTGCTGTTCTCAACATCACTCATCATCAGGGAAATGCAAATCAAAACCACCATGAGATATCACCTTACACTTGTCAGAATGACTAAAAACAAAAACTCAAGAAACAAGTGTGGGCGAGGTTGTGGAGAAAAAGGACCCCTCTTGCATTGCTGGCGGGAATGCAAATTGGTGCAGCCATTGTGGAAGTAAGTATGGAGGCTGCTCAAAAAATTAAACATAGAACTACCCCCAGTAATTGACTACTGGGTATTTACCCAAATAATAGGAAAACAGTCATTTGAAGGGATATATGCCCCCTATGTTTACTGCAGCATGATTTACAATAGTCAAACTATGGAAGCAGCTCAAGTGTCCATTGATAGATGAATGGATAAAGCAAACGTGATTACACACACACACACACACACACACACACACACAATGGAATATCATTCAGCCATAAAAAAGAATAAAATCATGCCATTTGCAACAACACGGATAGAGCTAGAGAGTATTATGCTAAGCAAAATATATAACACTATTGACCACCTTGGAATTAAAATTAAAAAAATAAATAAACTGGAAAAAATTAAAAAATAAAATGTATCTCTCTCTATCGAAATTCACAAGTTGTATCCCTGTACTACACCAGTGGAAGAATCTTAGGACTCACCTTAGAGTCCCATATTTTGACAATTCCGTTCAGGACCTGTGTAGGATCTGGGCTCCCAGAAATAATGTGACTCTTGCCTGTGGCGCATAGGCCTTTGTATTCTGTCTGTGGATGGAGAAGTGAACCTGAGTAGTAACCAAGTCATTCCCTAAGCGTCACAGGAGGAATTGGCAACATGGACAAAACATATAATTCCAGTTGCAGTGTTTGAACCATTAGATTGGATGGTGTGTTAAAGATGACACAATTGGTAATGCCTTTAAAAATGGGATTTGTTGTAAAATAGAAACTTTTAGCTTATAAAAATGGTATGGATGTTTTAGAAAAATTAATATAGCAACAATCTTGTGAGAAACACTAAGACCTCTATCTTTTTCTATGTGAGAAACTGAGGCACAAGTATGTTAAATAAAATGCCCAAAGCCCATCAACCAATGAAGTGGTAAAGCCAGGATTTTAACCCAGGCTTCTGAAAACCAAGTCTGTTCCCTTAACTTCTGCACTGTTCACAGAATGCAATAAATTATCTTGCCACACTTGAGGTCATAAACCATTGCAAAGGAATTTAAACGTGGTATCAGATTTATGAAGCACAGATATATCTATCAGTGAAAGTATGATAATATAAAAACCAGATTTTAATACATACCCTGTATGAAAAGACAAGCTAGACCCTGAAGACTTTCGAAGCTAGAAGAGGCACCAGAGTGTGTACCATGAACAACACTGAATTACACTGAATGAAGTCCCAGCCTTGTCCATTACTGCTCTGGTGTAAATTTTTTTTTGTTTTCTGACTGCATTTCAATTCTCTGAACTTTAAAATGAGCATAGTACTGTATAACTCACCCTGCAGAGTTGTTGCATGGATACAAATTATGATAAGACAATTTTTCAATATCGTAGGTTCTCACTTCTGTGTAGAATCTTTTTTAAAAAGTCCAAGAAATAGAGTAGAATGGTGATTGCCAGGTGCTGCGGGAAATGGGGAGATGTTGATCAAAGGATACAAATTTCCTGCTATCGAGTGAGTAAGTTCTAGGAATCCAATGGACGGCTTGGTGACTATAATTGTATCACATACTCAAAAACTGTTGAGAAAGTAGGTCTTAAATGCTATCAACACACACACACACACACACACACACAAATGCTAATTTGTGAGAGGATGGGTGTGTTAACTAACCTTATTGTAATCATTTCACAATATATACACAGTATCAAATCATCACTTTGTACACCTAAAAACATATATATTGTGTATCAATAATATTCAATAAAGCTGAGAGAAAAAAGGAGAATATTTTGTGACATACTTCGTAAATTGTCAAGCACAGAATTTTTGTATAATTCTTACATTTTAGCTATTTTCAAAGGGAAAAACATCTGTATAATAGAATCCTTAAGCACACGTTTAAAAACATCTTGACAAAGACTAATGAGAATTGTTTGAAAAATAAGCCTTAGGTATAAACTTTCTGTTGTTAAAAAAAAAAAAAGTTTTAGACACTGAGTATTTTTTTTTTAATGCCCCGGTCAAAGGACACCAAGAATAAATCAAAGTTGTATTAACTTGTTGCAACACGGGAAATCATACTCAAGTTACTTTTCAGTAAGAGGGTGTGGGGATGAGCTTGTAGGTAGGGTTTGGGCTTCTGCTGGGTGCCTTTGGGAAAGGTTTAAGGAAGTAAAAGATTGGTCTTGATCTTGGAGGCTCTCTCGAAATAGGAGCATTTAGGGATTGAGTGTATTGATGGTTTTTATTAGAACATGAAAGAAATGAAGGAGGATAAAAGCTGCCATTGATGTCCTTGTTACTGATTTTTAGCCACCTGAAGAAGATATTTGGTTATTTTCATGGTTGTGTGGTGTCCTTGTCTTTGCCTGATGCTCAGGCATGATTACTGAGTGGCCTTGCTTTTGTCAGATTTTATCATGGTCTCAGAGTGATCTGGTCTAATTATTATTTACCTCCGTACAATGTTTATCTTCAGCAGAAGACTTCACCACCTAGTTATTAACTACTAGTTTCCAGGGCCATTTGGTTTGTCTGTTTGTTTGTTTATCAATATGTCATGAAAAGATCAGGTGATTATGGGGGCCACTGGGTGGCTCAGTTGGTTCAGAATCCGATTCTTGACTTCAGCTCAGGTCATGGTCTCGGGGTTGTGAGATCGAGCCCCGCATGGGGCTGCGGGCTCAGTGCAGAGTCTTCTTGTTCCTCTCTTTCCCCCTGCTTGCTCTCTCTCTCTCTCAAATAAATAAATTATTTAAATCTTAAAAAAAAAAAGATCAGGTGATTTATTAGTTTTCTTTACAGATTTTTTTTTGTTTCTAAAATTTCTACTGTGACAGGAATTATTTTAAACATTTATATATACAGTTATATATTTTACATTTATAATTATTTTATCCATATTATATAATTATGTAATGTAATATATAATATTATAAATTTATAATTATATATCACTTATATATACATTATTTAATATGAGAGAAGGAGAGAGGAACTTCTCTTCTGTCACCCACTGGAACACAAGCATCTCCCCAATGGCAGGAAAGTATTAAAATCCCTAACTCAAGTACTTAACTTAGTGATCTTTTCACAACTTTGATGCCTTTAAGAAGACCAAAGTTTTATTTACTCTCTATCCCCGCTAATTTTAGCCACATCGTTATTTGCCTTGAGAAAGCAGTGTAGCATTTGCTAAGAAATAGCCCTACATCCCTTTTTATCTTTGATGAGATTAAGTTTTTCTAAATTTTTCTAAACTTTCCAGATTTGGGCGATATGTTACTCATTGCTTTGGATCCAGAAAAATAATCTGTCATAGCGATATTCTTTGCTACAAACTAATTCTAAAGTCCTGGAGGTCAGAGCTATGTCTTACACATTTTTTAAAAAGGATTTTATTTATTTATTTATTTGACAGTGGGAGAGAGAGAACATGACTGAGGGGGGAGGGGAAGGGGGCAGAGAGAAGCAGACTCCTGCTGAGCAGGGAGCCAGCTCAGGGCTCCATCCCAGGACCCTGAGATCATGACCTGAGCCAAAGGCAGATGCTTAACCAGCTGAGCCACCCAGGTGCTACACATTTTTCTTTTTAAGATTTTTTTTATTTATTTGTTTTAGAGAGAGAGAGAGAAAGAGAGCGTGAATGCTTGAGCAGGGGGAGGGGAAGAGGGAGAGAAAGAAGGAAATAATCCCAAGCAGACTCTGAACTCAGTGCAGAGCCCATGCAGGGCTCAATCTCATGACCCTGAGATCATGACCTGAGCCAAAAGTCAGTGGCTTAACGAGCTTCGCCACCCAGGCACCCCTACACATATTTGTAGGATGCTTATCCATATGCCTGGTCCAAACCATCCTTGTTCACAGAATAGCTGCTTCTGAGTAATTCGTAAGGGTGTGCATGCACGTGCACGTGACACACACACATTTTGGTTGGTTTTTCATTTCTACCGATTTTCTGACAACGTCTCAAAACTTTCCAGTTCCCTGTACATGAAATAGTAATAACGAATTCAGATAGCATCAAAGATTGCAAAAGAAGAGGGAAAAAAACCCTACTTTTCTCCCCCATCCCTTCAGAGACACATCCCATGAAATATGGAATGATTTGTACTGATAAGATGGTGAAGAAGGCATCCAGGGAAGGTTTCCCTTCAGGTGGTAGAAGGGCACCCTTCTTTTGGCACCGCAGAGGAAACAGTCTCTGGAGGCCAGGGGGACCTGTAGCTTCAGAGACACCGTGTCCCACTGGCCCTCGGCACTGACCTCGGCACCAGCTGAGGATCTGGGGGGCGTTGGAGGCAAAGCGCAGTACCCAGATCAAAGACTAGACCAGTGTCAGTGACTCGGGGACTCCCGGGATTATGTCATCTCTGAAAAACAGAAAAGAGACCTACATACTTTTGTGTTTTTGAAGAAACAGCTGAGAAACTAGGGTTCTCTGGAGAGGGACTAGAGACACAAAAGTCTTATGCATTTAATGAAATATGAGAAAACTAAACCATGGAAAAATGGTCCATTAGCCAGCTAATCAGCCCTGCAAGATGAAATGGAGGCATTGAGCTCCTTGTTTTGAAATCAGGAGGAAAGAGGAAGGTTTAAATGATGAGTGAAGGGGTATCCTGAAGGGAGTGCCTGGCCATTCCTGTTGCAAATGTCAAAGTGTGTCTGAATATTAGTGCCCCTGAACCTACCCTGGGCCCAGTTTCATAATTTTAATGGACTCTTGTGTATAAAGAAATCCCACTGCTGTCAATTTACATTGTGCACCTAGGACTCTAGGACTTGGCTCACTATCTACCAAGAGTATAATATTTTAATACATTTAAAAAAATTTTTTTTGTAAAACCATGCTGTGGACCTAAAGGGTGAATTTGGGTAGAGGCTGGGGAATTGAGCCTGGCCTCTCTGTGAAATCATTCTCTGTATTTGGAAATGCCAGCCACTTTGAATGGTTCTTCCTTCATATGAAAAATGAGAGAAGGATGTCTACATCATAGTGTACATATTAGTGGATTCAAGTTTGCAGAATTGACAGGGATGGGCTGAAATGAACATCTGCAAGGAAGGAGAAAGAAGGTGGCTTAATCCTGATAGATGTCCACATTTTAGCCTGCCATCAAAACAAGAACAGACAGGGGTGCCTGGGTGGCTCAGTCGATTAAGTGTCTGTCTTTGGCTCAGGTCATGATCCTGGGGTCCTGGGATCGAGCCCCACATCGGGCTCCCTGCTCAGCACCACGTCTGCTTCTTCCTCACCCTTTGCGCCTCCCCACCCCGCTTGTGCTCTTTCTCTGTGCCTCGTTTTCCAATAAATAAACTATTTTTTTTAAAAAAAGAACAGACAACTGAATTAAACTAGAAAAGGAAATGTAAGTATCCAAACCTAGCAAGTCGATGATTAGAATCTGAGACAGATGACTTCCTAGCTCACCTCCCTGCAGGAATTCCAATGACGACAGTCTCCCTGCTACAGAAAAACTAAAAACCATTTGTTGCTATCACAGAGCTGGTAAGTGGGATCGTGACAGCCACATCATACTAACATAGAGCTGGGATTTTCCTTTCAGCGCTGAGTCTTGAATTATTGGACATACTGATGCCAGTAATTTGTCGTAAGGCAGTGATTCTTTTTTCCCCTCCTTTAACAGGCGCTAATTATTGCATTTCAGAAAATGTAAAATCTAGCAGCCGTGCCTACTGTCAGGTCGGCAGGAGCTGTCGAGGTGTCTAAGTGTGCATATGTGTGAGCAGCTGACAGTGGGTGGTTTTGGTGTTTGCTACATAAATACATTTGAATAAAGGGCTCTTGAGTTAAAGTGCTTGGAATTTAACAATTTAACTGAATTGTCATATGAATTCATAGGAAGGGATTGGTTCTTGGAAAGACTGTTGTGCTTTGCTGGGGCTTTGTCAGAAGTAGTTACCACAATTCAGGGTATCTGGTGAGGCGGAGGAGATGTGCAGGGCAGAAAGAGAAGAGAAAACGGGAGAGATAAAAGTGGAAATGATAACTATTTCTTCCCAACTCAACCTTGATATAGTCTTATTTGTCTTAGAGACCTATAGAAGAATAGTTAGATAATGCAGTCAAGAAGATTAACTATCTATCTATCTATCTCTTTGGATAACTTAAGAAATACAAAGAAATTTTTAATTGTAAAGAGTGTTTTTTTTTCTTTTTAATTCTGTGAAGAAATACTGAATTCATTCACCTGCCAGGTTTGAGTTGGCCCCAAATGGAATTGGAAAGAGACCGGAGTAGAGGGCTACAATCCTATTTTGTTTTAATCAGTATAAAGCTATTAGACATAAATGCCTTCCTACTGACCCAGGGTTAATAACCTCAAGGGGAAAAAAAATCACCCCAAAAAGTCTGTCCCTTGCTTTACAGCTGGGTCAGGTCCTTAATCAGTTGCGGGGTGTTTCTCTTGAAATGGCCATGAAAGCCTTTTTTCCAGGAATAGTTCACCGTTCTAGGGTTATGGTGAAGCAAAATATGTAAAGTTTGATGCTCCTTGAGTTCAGGAGCGAGTCTTTTAACTTCCCCTTGTTAAGTTGGAAAGATGTCGTGGTGAATAGAGACATTCTTTTCAATTCAAAAGTTCTTCACGAAGGGCGGTCTCTTTGCGGGGCTGGTTCTACCCACGGCGGCTGCACGTGACCTTTCCTAGGCTCCCATGGTGGCTTTGTCTTGATCAAAATGGTTCTATTCACAGGAGGGAAGGTCTGTGACATCATCTTGCAGAAGAAAATCCTCTAAAGAACAAGGTGGGGGGGAAAAAAGATACCATTCACTTTTGGGAAGGTGGGAGAAGAGGAGGAGAAAGAAGAGCAAAGAAGAGAAGCAAAGAAGACCGGGGTCATGGAGAAAGAGGGACAAAGAGGAAGAACTTATCAGAGAAGACCTGGAGACAGGACGGACAGCGCAGGGAAAGGACTCTGCCACCCTGCATGGCTTCCCCAAGCACGGCCGGCAGGGGGCGCTGCCAATCCCATTTTTGCTGGTAAGGATACTGAGAAGCCGGTGAACGCTCCCGCCCATGTTCGCGGGGTTCATAACCGAACCAACATTCAGTCTCCGGTCGACCTCACTTCGGGCTCTCTGCTCTCCCCAAGAGAAGGGAAACCTGTGTTTCATTTTGATTAATTCTCAACCATACCTTTTAAAGCAAATAACTAATGTGCCCCCTCCCTGACCTAAAGGAGAGGCTACTTTGCACTCTGGCCCTCAGATTTCCCAAAGAAACAGCACAAGCATTAGCTCTCTGCTGACCGAACCCATTCATCTGGTTTCCCAACAACATCAAGGTTCTTTTCACTTTGAGAGAAGCAGGCAAAGGCAAGGGAGAATGATGGTGGAAATAAAACTGTTGTAATTCAATGCTGCCTCTGGGATTTATTTATTGTTGATCATGGCTGAGGCACTCTTTGTACCCTACATATGTGCGGGGCTGTGAAGGTCGGAGTGCATATGCCAAAAGAGAGGCAGGACCGAGGGAAGCCTGATGAATAAGGAAGAGAATTCCAGAGAACAGAATCAATAGGGTAGAGAGGGGTTGTAGCATCATAACAAAGAAACGGAAAGTTCTCCAGGAAATTTATAGTTATATGATCTGTACCCAAGGGAGAAGTCTATAGAAAAACACTCCTTGACCATAAAAATGTATTAGGTGCTAATAATGGCCCCTAATGGTGCTGTGTTCCCTGACCAAGCATGACACATCATATTTTGAGGGAACCAGGGGAGACCAGGGGAGGAGTGGGTTCTCTGCAGCCAGTGCTCCCGTCCAGTTGTGCAGGGAGTTCACTGCACTAGGACACCCAGCTAAAGGGGCAGGTGGGGGCTGGAATCCAGCGTGAGTACTGCTCACCAAGCTGTCAGTCCTGAAGAGCGCTGGGCTTTCCTGGAAGAAGGGGTGCCTTAGCCATGGGGTTGCTTCTGCCTGGGGGGATGCATTTTTTTTTTCTAATTTACATTACAGCATAGTGTGGACTAGGGTCCGCCCTGTATTAGGGAGTGCCAAGTTTGAAGATAACGCTTCTCTTCTCTGTGATCTCTCACTGTGTCAGATTATTCTTCCACTTATTTTGTCCCCCAGAAATTCACCAAAGGTCAGACTCTGCCAATTTGTAAGACTTGGGAGGTACTAATGCTCTTTAAAATGTGTGTCATAAAAGAAAAAATGTTCCTTGAAAGTGGCTCAAGCAGTATGTGTGTGTGTGCTTGTCTATTTCAACTTTAATAATACGGATTGCAGTATTTTATAGGGGCCAATCCATTTGTAAAATTAGAGCTGGTCATTGCTACCAATCTGGCTTAAGATCCGTTCTTAAGCCCTTTGTGCTTTAGAAGCTCTCCCGTGCCATTGCCCGCTGGCTATGGGCACTGAGGAGAGATTACATTTCTTCATACAATCGTGATTCCTTTGCATGGTCAGTTTCTTTCTCTGACTTCCTTATCCCCAAACAGTTCTACAGTATTTTGGCTAAAGTGCACAGATGAATGTGTGCTCCAGAAAGCAGACAGTCGGAGTGACATGATGGCATGGGTTCGGGACTAAGACCCCAGAAACCCAGATAGTGGACTCGTTATTAGGCTGCATGACCTTGGGCAAACTACTCACCCCCCGTGATTATTTAAGTTAGGCCAGCACTTCATAATCGGAGATTGGCAACACTTAACATATTAACCCTGAGAAGTCCTACAGTAAAGAACACTGTTTACTAACTGGGGAATGTAACTTTCTTTCTCCCCATAACACAAATGGCCGCATACGAAGAATATTCCAGGCAGACAGAAGAATGTCCCAGAAGGCTGAGGGAAAAAGAAACAAATGAATGAGGAAATAGAACTTGACACAGTAAGTTTGGTTTAGCAGAACATGAAGCGACACACAGCCCAGGCAGAGGGCGCTAACCTGGTAATGCAAATTTTGCAAAGCTTTGCAAGTCATGTTATGAGTTCGGGACACTTGCCCCAAACAGGCTGCTATTGGTCATGAACATAGCCATGAACTAGAAATTATAGGGAATGGGCACTTGTCTGTGCTCTCTCTCAACTACGTGGACACAGGCAAACTATTTTGCCTCTTGAATTATCAGTCTCCGCCTCTGAAATACAGGAATTTCCCTGCATACCATCCATGGTTGTGAACATCAATTAAATAAAGACTTGTGAAAATGTTCTGTAATCCATCCTGTACCCTATCAATACAAGAGGACATAAAAAAGTAAAAAAAAAAAATTTCAAGGATAAAATTTCATGAGTGGTATTCTTTTCACATTTTCATTTTAATGGAACATGGAATAACGATACGTTTAATATTTTTAATGCAATTCAATTGGTAGAAATGAATACACTAATTGAACCTGTACTATTAGATGGCATACCTAAACACTGCTTACTTCCAGAATCTAATGAAATTCGTGATCTCTGGCTGATGGCTTTCAGAATCTCTTCTCTTGACAGAGGAAGAGATTTGAAAATAAGCTAAAACACCTAAGCTTACTTCCCACAATCAATTTGAACACGTTCATTGGATTGTTTTAACTTAAATAAAAAGAAGTCAAACCTAAAGACTTTTTACAACAGTCAATTAGTATAAAAGTTCCATTGTAAGCTTAAGCCTGAGGATGAAAACTTGTTTCGGTGCTAAGGGGACACAGAACTTGAACCCGAACAGAGAAAAGTTTTATAAGATCATTTAGAGACCTCAAGTTTTTTGCTGCAGCTGGAGCAAGAAGATACTTTTCTTCCAGCTGGAACAAGAGACATCTGAGAAGTGAATGAAATGTTCTAGTGTGTTTTACACATAGTCTGCCCCCTTTAAAAAAAAAAAAAAAAAAAGGCTCCCTCACTCCCTGTTAGACATGCCAAGGGCGTCTCGTTAGAAGTCCTGACTTTAGAAACAGATTTGCAAGCCGGAATGTTCCAACCCTGCAGTTGGATTGTGGGTTTTTAACCTTCACAAGTTTGGCCTTTGAGCAGAACTTGAGAAAGGAAGAAAGAAAAGAGGTAAAGAATGAAGAAGAAAAGCAAAATAAATCAAAAGCAGCTTTCTTGGTAACACCGACATCTCCAAGGCCACGTGCGAAAGGACTGGGGCTCTAATGATATCAATTAGGCCCGACCCACTGGGACACTGGAAATATATTGTACCCATGAAGTCTGCTCAAGTCCATATGTAAAAGGTCATTAACTGGGTACAGAATATTGCAAATTATCGGCTGAGGGTGCTTCCCTGCCCTCAATACTTTCAACATTCTGAAATAAATTATAACCAGTAATGCTTTCACATTGACAAGCTAATTCCACTTAGATTTTCCTTCCTAAATCAAGGAAATTAATATTTTTAAAAATATCATTGCATGTTGGGTATTGATTTCTGTCTCTTTCCCTCTCTTTCTCTCTCTCTCTCTCTCACACACATACACTGAGACGCTCACACAGAGAAAGGCAACTGCCGGATTTTTCCAGCTTGGTTTCGCAGTTGGGAGAGTGGTAGCAGGATAGGTGACTTCTCCACTGGAATGAGGATTCCCCAAAACATTTTCTTCCTTGGCTGATCTTCCTGTATCTCTTTCAAGACATGGTGGGGATCTTCACAGCAGTGGGCTGCATTTGCTCACGCAGAAACCGTAAGCTACTTAATAAAGGCTCAAACTTCCATATTTGTGTGGGAATATTTTGGCAGCCCTTCCAGGAGATGTCAGCTCTCCGAGGGCTGTGTTTCAGATGCGGTGACCCCCTGAAGGCATTCTCACAGCCTGACAACCAATGGCTCCTGCTGCCACGCTCCCTCTGACAGCAGGCCCCCCTCCGAAGCTGCAGAGACTCCCGGGTCCTCACACAGCAACTTTGCCAACTCAGGCAAACAAAACGGAATCCCGTCACATGAAAGTAACTTGAGTTGTGGTCCAACTGCATCTTCAATGTTTGGCAAAATGCCGAATTATCCAAGAAGGGGACTTCCTCTGCTAAGAACGCATCTCACTACTGCACCTAACCAAAGTGGGCTCAGAAGACTGGTTTGGGGCAAATCTTTCCTGCTTCCTGGGACTCTGCTTCTTGTCCAGTAAAAGAAGGTGCTAAGACCAGATGGTTCTGAGGGGCGCCTTTGTGGCTCAGGTGGTTAAGTGTCCAACTCTTGGTTTTGGCTCAGGTCGTGATCTCAGGGTTGTAAGAACAGGCCCAATGTTGGCTCCATGCTCAGCATGGAGTCTGCTTGAGATTCTCTGTCTCTCCCTCTGTCCCTCCTCCTGCTTGCAGGCACTATTTCTCTCTCTCTTTTTAAAATAAATAAATAAGTAAAATCTTATAAAAAAATGACCAGATGGATCCTGCAACCCTTCTCAGCATTCATTTTAAGTGACCATATGAATTTGTTTTTAGTGTTTGTTATTGTTGTTGTTTATCTTACACTTCGGGATAATAAAAATTTTGCGAGTGTATTGAAAGGGATGAATGAAAAAGTGTGTGTTTGTTATCATCAAAAAGACAAGAGATAACAAATGCTGGCATGGATGTGGAAAATAGGGAGCCTTCTTGCACTGTTGGTGGGAATGTTAATTGGTGCAGCCACAGTGGAAAACAGTATGGAGATTCCTCAAAAAATTAGAAGTAGAACTACCATGTGATCCAGCAATTCCACTTCTGGGAATATATATGAAGGAAATAAAATCATTATATTGAAGAGATATCTGCATCTCCATGTTCACTGCAGCATTATTTATAATAGTCAAGAAATGGGAACAACCTGAGTCCATCAATGGATAAACATATAAAGAAATTATGGTATATGTAGATGTATAGACTATGTCTATATAAGTATGAATACTGTCCAATCATAAAAAGAAGGAAGTGTTGCCATTTGTGGCAACAAGGATGGACCTCTTGAGGGGATTATGCCAGCTCAGACAGAGAAAGACCATGGCTATATCTCACTTACTGGAATCTTAAAAAACAAAACAAAACAAAACATCAAACTCATTGAAATAGAGATCAGATCTGTGGTTATCAGAGGTGGGGGCTGGGGGAATTGGGAGAAGGTGATTGAAAGGTACAAATTTCTTGCGTAGGATAAATAAGTTGTGGAGACACAATGTACAACAGGATGACTATAGTTAACACTACTGTATGGTACATTTGAAAGTTGTTAAGAGAGATCTTAAAAGTTCTCATCACAAGGAAAAACAAGTGTAACTGTGTGAGGTGATGGCTGTTAACCTTATTGTGGTGATCATTTTGCAATGTATATACATATCAAATCACTGTGTTGTACACCTGAAACTGATACAATAATCAATTATATCTCAATAAAACTGAAGAAAAGTGCCTGTTTAATAAAATAAGTTTTCTGGGGCGCCTGGGTAGCGCAGTCGTTAAGCGTCTGCCTTCGGCTCAGGGCGTGATCCCGGCGTTCCGGAATCGAGTCCCACATCAGGCTCCTCCACTGGGAGCCTGCTTCTTCCTCTCCCACTCCCCTGCTGTGTTCCCTCTCTCACTGGCTGTCTCTCTGTCACATAAATAAAATCTAAAAAAAAAAATTTTTTTCTGCAAATGGAAATATAAGAGGGGAAAACCTTGATCATATTATTTCCTCACCTTGTGGAACCGTGTCACTATTTGAGTGTAAAATTATTCACTCTCCAGACATGTCTTTCTGCATTCACAAGGCAAGCACACTCATCCCTCGGCCCTTGTCTTTTGTTGTGTCAGTCTCTCTTTTTCTCAGGACTTTCCGTGTTTTAGCATGTCCTGGGAACCCTGTTAGTTCTGGGCAACCAGAAAGGTTGGTCACACCACATCCAAGCTATTGTTCCCTGCACCAGGTCACTATAAGATAAGTTTCATTCCAGAGTCTTCTGACAGACATTGCCACAGGAGCATATTTTAATTAAAAGTTAAACTTCTCATGTGGTGCAAAACTTTTACTCATGAGGGCTGCAAAAAACAGCATAAAACCACAAGATTTTCTCAAAGATGGTTGTTTGTTAACACCACCGTATACAGCCTGCAAAGATTCCTCTTAGCTTCTTGTCTGTAGACTTCAGAGCTAAGGGCCCCTCTGGGCAGAGGAGTCCAGTGTCCTGGCAATGTTCAACGGTAGCATTAATCTAAAATAAAAAGCTCCAGGGAGGTAATTCAGAATGATCACTCACGAAAACCCCACCCTCAGAGGGAGCTTGGGTCTTTTCCAGAGTGACCAACATCCACCCATGGAGAAAGGAGGCAGCAACATCTATGGTGTGAGAAGAGGAAAACCAAGTGGCTCTTTCGTTCTCAAATCTCTAGTCTGAATGGTGTTTATAGCATTTATATTTATTATCAGGTCTTTAGCTACACTGTAAGTTCATTTTCCTTCTCTTTCTGCTGTATTTCTGTTGTTCTGACCCAAACTTTCTGGTTAGATAGAAAAATGTTACAATCTTGGATTCAGAGGATTTGGCTCGAGCTGGCTTACGTGTGTCCTCAGTCTGGCCCTTTGAACAAGACCCTGAATTGCTCATGACTTCTAGTGATTCCTCACTAACAGCGTCCATAAGATTGATTCCATGAGGCTGCTGTGTTTGCTGAAAAGGTACATGTGTCATGGACCACGGCACCTGAGGAAGAGTAAATGCCCCAAATATATTCACTGAGACCGAGTCCTCCTTGAGATCTCTTCCTATCCCTCCACCTCTCTGACAACTCCTTTTTCTGACCCATTATTGGCTTTTCCTCTTAGTTAACCAAAATTCTAGTAAGGGAACATCATGTTGAGGGTTTCTGAAATGTGGAAGACACAGAGATTATTGCCAGTGCATGGGATTAAAATATAAAGATTCCAGCCTCTTGTGCCAAGGTGGGAAGAGAAGAGCAGAGCTCCCGTCCTTGTAGTAGAGGTCAGACAAGGAAGTGAAGACATTGAGCTCTGGAGAAACATATTTGCATTTGACTCCCTGCTCTGTAACCTTTTTTTTTTTTTTTAAGATTTTATTTACTTATCTGAGAGAGAGACTGTGCATGCATGAGAGAACACGATCAGGGGGGAGGGGCAGAGGGAGAGGGAGAGGAGAAGAGGGAGAGGGAGAGGGGCAGAGGGAGAGGGAGAGGGGCAGAAAGAGAGGAAGAAGCAGACTTCCCAATGAGCAGGGAGCCTGACTCCAGGCTCCATCCCGGGACCCTGGGATCACGACCTGAGCTGAAGGCAGATACTTAACGGACTGAGCCACCCAGGCGCCCCTGCTCTGTAACTTCTTCCTGCATGCCTGAAGGCTTCATACTTAACACTTAGTGCTTTAGCTTCCTCATCTGCAAGAGGGTGGCAATTACCTTAGCTAACTCCTGGAGTTGTTGTGATGATACACATATTATTTAAATGCATTAGTGTATAAAATCCTGGTCACAGTAAGTGCTCAGAGAGCTCAGTGGGTTCAGCTAAGATGACTCCCAGAGCCTTCCCAGGACCTCAAGTGATGAGTGGTTTCTCCCTCTGACTCTGCCCTCAGCATGCAGATCCCATCGGTAGTGCTCTGTCTCAGGCCCTTCTAGAGCGTCTCTGCTCTCAGCTCTCACAGAGAGTCAATGACTTATTAAATTATAACTGGAACTCATTAAAATATAATATGCTTGGGTTTTGTTGATTATGTGCTTAACCTGGGCTCTGGATTTTTACTGTTTATTACTTAAAAACCTGGTAAATAGAATAATTACAACCTTTGCGATATGTGTACTTAACTCTAGTGATTTATTTTAGCATTTAAGTTTTTTTTTTCCCCTCAATCAATAGAGTAATTACCTTGACTATTCTAGAATGTAAGGTCTTCCAGTTTGTGAACATGTGTATTTGCAACTCTCCTTGCAGTATTTTTACTGCTATTGTAGTTAGCTTATTTAACTCCTAGCTGAGTATAGGAGGACTATTTAGAGATATGGACTTAAAACAGGGATACTATTTTGGGATTTGGGGGTTAAATCCAGGGAAATGACTAGAATACCATAGTTATTGTGGGTCTAACCTTTCTTTGACATATGTATAAATACTTTTAAAGCTCAGTCCTTAGGGCAGGAATTTTAGCATTCAGCAATATGCGATTGGGGGGGGAGGGCAGAGGGCTAGAGAGAGAGAATCTTAAGCAGGCTCTATGCCCAGCATGGAGCCTGACCTGGGGCTCGATGTCATGACCCTGAGATCATGACCTGAGCTGAAATCAAGAGTCAGATGCCTAACCGACTGAGCCACCCAGGTGCCCCATGATTTTTTCTTATCCTTAAGTTGTATGTAGTGTTTGTGCCAATGCCTTATTGTAAATCTCTTTATATTCTGTTTCAGTGGAATGACTAATATGACTCTCTGATGTCCTCTGTCCCTTCTTACCCTTCACTAGTTTAATTTCAGTATTTTTGCTTATGCGCCAAGTCCATTTAACTGCAACTGGGAATTCCATTCAGAAATCATGGTGTGGGCTCAGATTTACCACAGGCACAAGCAGCCTCCTCGTGTGCTCCCTCCCCAGCCTCTCCTCTCTGTCCATGGTCTCCCAGGTTGGATGGCTTTTGAATCAAAGAAGAAAGAAGAAGAATCAAAGATCCATCCTTCTTTCACTAGTCTCTTATCAATTTCTAAGCTTTCATCCTCCAACACGTCCCAGAATGTCTCAAAAAATTCAGACAAAATATTTTTATGGAAATGAAAAAGCATATTCTAAGGAATAAGAAGTAGACTAAATTTGCCATCCACAGGCAAGGGTGACAGGCCTGAGAGAAACAAAAATATTCGAAGGGAAGAGATAAAACTGATTACAGAGAAGAGAGAGGCAGACAGAGATGATCTAATGTAGTGATAATCAGGGTGCTTATTAAAAGAAAAGCACAAATGTTTGGGTGAATACACCAGACAACAACAAAAAATTAGTTTAATCGTAAAGCAAAAGATGGATAACCAATGAAATAGCAAGAACAAGGAAAAAATATGTGAGATAAAATGAGAGATTTGAAGCCAATCCTATCTTTTCAAGTAATACATTTTTTATACTCTTTGAATTTCACAGAACATGCGTTTTATGGTGTTTATTTGTTAATTTATGATAAAATTGGAAATGCAGTATCATCAGAGACTGACTTCTTATGACAATTCTGTAATTGAGGGAAGGTCAAGGTTTCTTACACCTAAAATTCAGTGTATCTCCTGTCACAGAAGTCTTTGTTGTTATTCAAACTGATTAAGTACATATCTAAAAACAAAACTATAAACAAAGCTCTTTGGTGCTTCACAAAAACTTTCCATGATGTGATCAGTACTAACCTGACCAACTTTTGCATTCACTACACACATATAGGCACTTACCATGAGATTAAACGTTACCCCTCTATCCCATCCTGCACATATTCTTTTGAGAACAAGCCCTCTATTCCATATCTACACCAGTGATTCCAAACCAAGGGCTGGAGGGGACATTTTGCAATTTCTAGAGGTATTTTTGGTTGTCACAACTGGAACCTGGAGGTGGGGGATGCTTGCTACTGGCATGTAGTGGGCAGAGGCAAGGGATGTTGTTTAACATCGTGCAATGTACTGCGAAAGCCCCAAGAAAGATTTATCCAACTCAAAATGTCAGTAGTGCCAAGGTTGGGAGATTCCACCCTGCACTCCGAGCACTCAGTGTAATGATTTGCTGTGCAATTTATTTTTAATTGATTGTCAGAGGCTGAATCACAATACCTCACTTCTCTCTCTCCCTCTCTCGCTCTTCCTCCCCTGTCTTTGAGAATTAATACCATAAGTCATTTAACAGACTACAGACTTAGTTTTTCAAAACACTTTCATTTGACCATCAAACTTTACTGTACCAAGAGGAAATGCAAAATATACCAACAGAAATAACACTGGATTTAGGGTCTAGGTTGAATCTGACTTCACTTATTAGGGGTATAAGCATGGGAAAGGCAGGAAAACACCCTGGGTCTTAGTAATTTTCCATTGTTAACATGGTGGTATAAAATTACAATTTTTTTTTTAATTTTAGCTCTAAGACAAGCACTTGGGCTCAAACATTATGGCAGCATCCCCATGTTACTGGGAAACTGAGATTCAAATAAGTTAATTCAACCTTCCTAATGTGGTCTATAAAATCTACAGCAGAGGACTCAGTCATCTCAACTGCACTCAAGACAAAACTTCAATTTATTGAAGTTTTTTTTTTTTGCCTCATTATTATTGTCATTAATTTGTCTGGACATCTCAATGTGACCACAAATATCAGGCACGGATAACTTACACTCAAATGGATCACTCACTTCTCCCCCTTCATAAATTGACAAATGACCTCACCCAGGTGTGGAGGTGAGTCTGCACACACAACATGACCCGAGTCTGAAATACAGTTCTTTCATTTTCTTGGCTGCAAAATACAATTTTTTCCTTCCTTACACGTTCACTTTCTGAGCTGCTTCAGAAACACATCTGTTTTCTATCGGTTGAGGGAGAAAAACATGAATGCTTTATTATGCCCTATATAATCTAATACATTACATTGCTTATGGGCTGTGTATTTTGTATAAAAAAAAATGCTCTGAAGTCTCTAGAGGTAGAGAGACACAGACATATCTAGAAGAGAAAGCTTCCATGGACAAGGAGATGCCAGGAGCATCCCTCAGATCTTTGAATATTCAGACTCAGGGGTCTAATATACTCCTTTCAAGACTGACAAGTGATCACTTAATCCTCTAATAAATTTTATTTATAGAGGAGCACTTAAGATTCCAGGCCACCTGCACACATCTGCTTGGAAGAGCCAGTAGGGTCTGGACAGCACTCTTATTCTATAATCAGTGAGAGTGAGACAAGTCAAAGTAAGTAAAGGCTGGACTCAGGCCCTTCACAGTGTATTCTCTGGGCATGTCCAAGGCACTCTCCAAGGCTGTATCAGATTTCTTTCCAGACCAGAAGACCACCATGATCAAGGCAACCTCTCCAGTACAATTACTGCCAGGAAAGAAAGCCTTCTCAATGCCCTACTTGTAACTTAATGAGATTCCAAGTACCATTATGGTCCAGTGATAAACTTTACCTGAGTCTTTTTGTTTTTATCTTTTCGGAGAATAAAAAGTATCTAGTGGCCAAGACCAAGTTCACATATATTCTTTACATTTTATTCACAGAAGTGGCATCTTTTCAACTATTTTCTTTTCGAACAATCTTTGGGGAAAGAGTATTCTAAGGAAGAAAACGAAAAATATATATATATATATAATTGAACAGAAGATTTGAACAAACAATTTACAGAGGAGGAAAAATGAATAGGCAATAAATACATCAAATAGTCTCAAATGTAGTAATAAAGTAACATAAAATAAAAATTTAATGAGATACATTTTTACTCCTATCAGATTGGAGAACATTAAGAAATCTGACAATTCCAAGTGTTGGCAAGGATATGAACAAAGGAACTCTAGACAATTGCTAGTGATACATTCGACTTAAACTATTTGAAAAAGATTTAACAATATCCAGTTAAGTTAAAGATACCTATATTTTATCATCTGGCAATTTCATTCCTTAGTATATATCATGGAGAAACTCTTACACATATATACTAGAAGACATGAAAAAGGTTGTTCAGAGCAGCATTGCTTATAAAAACCACAAACTTAAAAATAGTATCACACCCATCAACAGAAGAATAGGAAAGAGCTACGGTATGTTCACAGAACAAAATCTTCTCATCCGTGGAAATGAACTAGAGTCACCGGTAGTAAAATGATTGCATCTCAGAAATAAAGTACTGAAAAATTAAAAAAGCAAATCACCCAAGAGAATATATAATATCATTTATAAACCATATTACACCATGCAAAAATCTCTTTATATTATTAATTAATCTATTAGTTTGTAATAAAAGTTTAGAGGAATGCAAAGGAATGATAACAAATTAAGGAGGGGGTTAATTCTCATGGAGAAAGAGGACTATAAGAAGCATGCTCTTTCACCATTTGACTTATTATGTTGTAATATACAGGCAATCATAATTTTCTCTTCACTTACTGCTGCATGCTTTATATAACTTGAAACTTTTATTTTATTTATTTTAGTATTGGGTATTGTTTCACAATATTTTTGCAAAAGTCACATTTCCTTTTTCCTTTTTTTCTTTCTTTTCCAGCAAACTCTGCTTTAACCTCCACTTGCCAATGTAGATTAAAAAAGCAATCTAAGTGTGCTTGGGTGTGATAACATTCCTACTTTTAATTTTTTTTAAATTTTATTTGTTTTCAAATTTTTATTTAAATTCTAGTTAGTTAACATAACTACCCTACTTTTAAAAAATGTGGCTATGAAAAATCAGGATCACAGAGAGAGTACAAAAATTAAGAAAAGAAATGAAAGAGGCACCTGGGTGGCTCAGTTGGTTATGCTTCTGACTCTTGGTTTCAGCTCAGGTTGTGATCTCGGGGTCCTGAGATGAAGCCACCTGTTGGATTCGTGCTGAGTGTGGAGTCTGCTTGAGATTCTCGCATCCTTTCCCTCAGTCCTTCCTCTACCACAACCTGGATGTACTCTCTCTCAAATAAATCAGTCTTAAAAAAAAAAAGACATTGAGTATTTGGTTACATTAAGTGTGAGATGTCTATCAGGCATCCAAGCTGAGGAATTGAGTCAAATATCTGGTGGGAGTCTAGAGCCCAGAGATGCAGTAGAAGATTAAAATATGGGGTCATCACCTCATCGATGTCGTTTAGAACCATCGTCAGTATCAAAGGATAAAAGAAGATCGCACCAACATTTCCAGAAAAAAATCCTGAGGAGACAGGAGAGGACAGGAAGTGGAGCCCATCTGGGATGATTGGACCCCAGTAGAAAACAGCCCTCTCCCATCACAGTAGGAAGATGAGGGAGAGATTGGCCACAGGAAGACCTGTGGGTTGTTTTTTTTTTAAGATTTTTTAAAATTTATTCATTTGAGAGTGAGAGGTAGTGAGTGAGTGAGAGCCTGAGCAAGGGGGACGGTCAGAGGGAGAGGGAGAAGCAGACTTCCCACTGAGCAGGGAGCCCCACTCTGTCTCAATCCCAGGACCCTGGGATCATGACCTGAGCCAAAGGCAGATGCCCAATTGACTGAGACACCCAGGTGCCCCAGACTTGTGGGTTTTGAGGAAGGTCTTACTCAGTGGCTTCCATTTTGTCTGCAAATCACAGAATGAATTGAGAGGGGGATGAATTGAAGGCTTGACAAGAATGGGAACCATTTTATATTGTCTAGTCGTCTTTAAAAGTAGGGAAGTCTGTTTACTAGAACAACAATGTAGTAAATTTATGAGACAGCACTGTGGGCACAGAACAAAGCTGAGATTCCTACTATGCTCTGTCTGATTCTCAAGCTGATGTCTACTTACCTTCTTCCCCTCCTCTCCTGATTGTTACTATTATGGCATCTCCACTGGCTCTTGAAAGCAGCCGCTGCTTGCTTCCGGTTCCACTTCCTCCTCCTGTTCACTGCTCTTAACACACCACTCCGTCCCATCCACATTTCAGGACACAATCTAGCATCCTGGATAAATGACTTGGAACCTCCCTGAGCCAAGTCATGATTGTACAAGTTGGCACAGAGGACTTAAGTTGTGCAGAACTCTATCTTCAAGTGTGATGGCCTTCCAGTATTATGTTTTTGTGATTGATGCACATGTTTATAAAAACAAATGTGCGTGTTGTGTGTTCTGTTTCAAACTGTGGATTCCCTAGAAGAAATGGACGACACTGTGGAAGGGAGGTAAGACCATATATTTCTGTGTACTGACTCAATGTGCTTCTTCCATATTTGATAGGGAGGTGATACATAATATACGTGTGTAAGTCTACACGCATATATGCATGTTATGTATGTGCATGCAGATGCCCTACAGAATGTGCACACGCACATATAACATGTATGTGCACACGCACATATAACATGTATGTGCATACATGTCTCCTGACAAAATGTAGAAGCAGCATATTAAGTCGCTATGCAAAAATATATGGTCTTACCTCCCTTCCACAGTGTATTCCATTCCCTCTAGGGAATAGCAGCGCTCTAAAATAAAACACCTTTGTAAGGCGAGAGAGAGAGAATATTATAAACATATTTAGCAACTGATACGGTACGAGCACTGACAGTCAGAACAGATGGTAGCTAAGCCATTATTTTGGCCATACTGGAGCACACTGCTAAATGTCAGCCCTGCCTGTGTGCCTCCAGGACTGCACAATGTACAATGATGGATCCAAAATAAGATACAGACGTTGTATCGAGAAACTCGGAATCTTCATAGCCCTCATGATAGAGGTGACCATTTTGCCTTAAAATTGAAAACCTATGAGAGTCGTATGCCTTGGGTTTTTCAGGGCAGTTCTGATTCCAGTTATTACTCAGTTCTATTAGTCACTGTACTATTCTGAAATTCTGGCATTTCATTATGTAACCTATACTTCACATACATCCTTTTACACTCAGCAGTGGCACGGAAACCTTTGTCAGCATTTTGATTTGTGGTTCAAGAGATAGATTCCCATAGGATGGATAACAATGATCTAGCTTTTATCTGAACATGCACATATGTGTTTCTCTTTTTTTTTTTTTTAAGAGAAAGGCACTAATGCATATGCAATAAATTCTAAGTAAAGACTTATGGTTTCAAGTATCAAAAACTATTCTCCGGACCTCTGTTGGACTTGAACCAGTCTATTTGATATGAATAGCTCCCATTGCACCACTAACTGCTGAGGCCACTCTTGGCTGGCAGATGGGAGGAAAGATAAATTGATGAATGCAAATAGACAAAACAAAGAGAATGTGTTCCTATGACCTTCAGATTCTCTTGATTTACTCCTGGGTTGAAAGAACATAAAAGTTACTGTAAAAGCATTTCAGACATTATCATGAGCAAGGGAACTAAACAAATTAATTAACAGTGAAACATCAACATGGAATTCCGATGATTTTCTCCTTAATATGCCTATGATTCAGATTAGTATGAAAAGTATGCAGGTAAATTATTTTCAATGCGTAAAAATACCAAAATGCTTTGAAAGATATTATAAAATCTTGTTTTTATTTTTCAATAAAAAACCTACAACCCTTAACATAACCTTTTGCTTCATTAGGAACAAACTTTTATATATGCAATATTGTGATGAATTACAAATCAAGTACTAAAGAAGTTAATAGCATTAATTCATTTACTGAGCATATCCGTACACCAACAGTGGACTAGACACTGTAACACAAAGAAAGCGCATTGAACTCCTGACAATGTTTCTTTAGTTCACTCAAGGAGAGAAAAAGATGCATTAAATAGAGTTAATAAAGGGTCTGATGAAACAGAATTTGGGGATGGGCAAGATTTGATATGTAAAGGAAAAAAAAATATTTGCAGGAATTAAAATACAGAGAAAGTAACCATGCATCAGCAAAGACTTCAAGCAGTAATGACCAGGCACATTTGCAAGACTTCCAGACAGTCCATTTCAAGAAGGCAAGAGTAATACTGGGTTTGTCTCCAGCTGCCTGATACATAAGAAGTGCTCAGAAGCCTCTTGTTTAATGAATGGATAGGATGCAATGTGTAAGGATGCAATGGATAGGATGCTCGGAAGCTTCTTGTTTAATGAATGGATAGGATGCAATGAGAATAATCTATATGAAGGTGAAATGGAAGACAAAGATTAAAGCCAGATTATGCAGTCTTGAATGAGAGGCTAAGCAATGCGGCCATTATCTTATATGCAAGCAATGGAGTTGAACTGGTGGGAATTCCTTCTCATAATATAAATTAGACCCTGTTGGACCAAACTTTTAAGAGAGAACAACCATAAACTCTGGATAAAATATAAAAAGCAACTTCCTAAAGGTACGGGGAAGTGAATAAAAGAGACAGATAATGGGCAAGGGTTGACACTTGGAAAAAGGGAATAGTTCTTGTGTTGGTTGATTTTATGTGTTAACTCCACTGCTGCATAGAGTGCCCAGGCTGAAGATTATTTCTGGGTGTGTTTTGTGCAGGTGTTTCCAGATAATGACTGCTAATGATAATAATTGAATTGGGGGACTCAGTAAGGTATATGGCCTTCTCCAATGTGGGTGTACATCATCAGATCAGTTAAGGGCCTGAATAGGAAAAAAAAAAAAAAAAGGAAGAGGGAGGAGAAATCTACATTTTTCCCCCCAGTCTGTTGGCATGTGCTAGGACATCAGTCTTCTCCTGTCCTTGGGCTGGAATGGACATCATTGGCCCCCCTGGTTGGCAAGCCTTTAGACAGGGACTGGAATTAAACCACCATTTTCCCTGAGTCTCCAGTTTCAGATGGCGCATCATGGGACTTCTTAGCTTCCATAATAATTACGTGAACCAATTTGTCGGAACCCTCCACCCCCAGTATATTTCCCAATATATATATTTGTTTCCTCTTTGATTTCTTCACTGACACCTTCATTGTTTGGCAACATGTTGTTTAGTCTCCACATTTGTGGGGTCTTTTTTTTTTCAGTTTTCTTCTTATAATCAATTTCTAGTTTCATATTGTTGTGGTCAGAAAAGATACTTGATATGATTTCCATCTTCTTATATTTGAGATTTGTTGTGTGGCCTAACATGTAAACTAACCTGAAGAATGTTCTCGGTATGCTTGAGAAGAATGTATATTCTGCTTGTTTGGATGAAATGTTCTGTACATATCTATCAAGTCCATTTGGACGAATGTGTTGTTCAAGGTCAATTTTTTAATTAATCTTCTATCTGGACGAACTATCCACTGATGTAAGGGAGGTGTTAAATTTTCCTATTATTGTATAACTGCCAATTTCTCCCTTTGTGCCTGTTAATATTTGTTTTATACATTTAGGTGCTCCTATGTTGGGTACATACTTTTGCAAGTGCTATAACTCCTTGTTGGATTATCCCTTTATCATTATGTGATGCCCTTCTTTGTTTCTTTTTACAGCCTTTGCTTTAAAGTCTATTTTGCCTGATATAAGTATTGCTACTCCAGTTTTCTTTTCATTTCCATTTGCAGGAGATATCTTTTTCCATCCCTTCACTTTCAGTCTGTGGATGCCTTTAGATCTAAAGTGAGTCAGGACGCCTGGGTGGCTCAGTCGGTTAAGTGTTCACCTTTTACCCAGGTCATGAGCCCATGGGATCAAGCCCCACATCAGGCTTCCTGCTCGGTGGAGAACCTGTTTCTCCCCTGACCCTCACTCAGCTCATGCCCTCTCTCTCACTCTCTCTCTTTCTCTCAAATAAATAAAATCTTTAAAAGTAGATAAAGTGAGTCTCTTGAAGGCAACATATAAATGGGTCTTGTTTTTTTATCCATTCAGCCACCTATGCTTTTTAACTGAAACATTTACTCCATTTACATTTAAAGTAAGGACTTATAGGTATGTATTTATTTCCATTTTGTTAACTGTTTTCTGGTGGGTTTTTTGTTCTTCTGTGTTCCTTTCTTCTTCTCCTACACCCTTTCCTTGTGATCTGATGGTCCTCTTTAGTGTTATGTTAGATTCATTTCTCTTAATTTTTTGTGCATCGGTTATAGGGTTTTTGTTTGTAGTTACTGTGGAGTTCATATATAACATCCTATTTACACAGCACTCTATTTTAAGTTGTTGGTTAAAGTTAGAACACATTCTTAAAGCACTCCACATTTACATTTTACCCCTGCCACATTTTATGTTTTTGACAACATATTTTGCATCTTTTTATTTTGTGTGTCTCTTAACTAATTATAGCAGATGTAGTTCATTTTACTAATTTTGTTTTCTAAACCTCGTACTAGTTTTATAACTCTTTGATTCACCGCCTTTTCTAGATGTTTGTCTTTACCAATGAAAATTTTTATTTCTTACATTTTTTAATTTCTAGTGATAGCCTTTCTTTTCCACTGAAAGAAGACCCTTTAATATTTCTTGTAAAGCTGATTTAGTGCTGATGGGCTTCTTGTCAGGGAAAACTCTTTATCTTCCCTTCAATTCTGAATGAAAACCTTGCTGGGTAGCATATTCTTGGTTGTAAGTTTTTTTTCCTTTCAGCGCTTTGAATACATCATGCCATGTTTGGTATTTTCTTAATGGTTTGATGTGGAGAGGAAAAAAAAAACATATATAACAGCTTGGGAAGCTAGAGAAACCTTTAGCTTATTTCAGACTGTGCTGCAAAGAAACTAGTTAGAACAACTCAGAATGATTTTGTGTTTTAGATGTTCCTTGCTGCCTCTAGGAGAATGTTTTAAGAGAGAAAGCTTGGGCAAAAATGAGCTTGTGTGCAGACAAAATAGAATGAAATTGAGCTCTGAAATTAAGGGATGCCTTAAATTCTTCTTCATCATGATACACTGGATTGGAGCGAGGGACAGATAACTTGCCTGTTAGTTTATAGGTTGCTGAACTGCAAGGAACCATAGTGGGTCTCGATGAGGGGAAATCCACATCATCCACAGGCCTGGGGCTTTGCACTGGTTACAGTTAATGAATCAAATGCTGAGGTTTTCCCTTTGAGTGGAGGTAAATAGGTAAATATCTGTCAAGAGGGGAGTGCATCGTTTGATTCTCTATGGAAGGCAGTCTAAGGAAGAAGCCTGATTTTCTCTCAGAATTCATTTCCTGAGCTTTCTTTCTAATTTGTCCACTTTCTCCTTAGGGTGGCTATGGCCGGTCAGCTAGAGACTATATTTCCCATCATCCCTAGCAGGTCAATGTGGCCAGGAGTACAATTTCTCATCAGTGACATGTAAGCAGAAGTGATGGGACCAATTGCATAGAACTTCTTTAAAAAGCAATTGATTTTCTTCTGCTTCTTCCAGTCTTGTCTCAATCTTACACAGGAACCAAGAAAGGAAAAGAACCTGGGTCCCTGAGTGATCTCTTGTAGCACAACTGCCAGGCCCTCCTGTCCTGCCTGCCCCCTGCACCTGGACTGTGGCTTAAGAGAATCGTTGTGTTTCACATTTTTTTTTCTAGAACATCTTACTATGTCCTCTAAGCCTTTCAAAGACTCATTTTGAGCACACATAGTTTTCACCTTAAACAATTTAGGAGCTAACCCACAGGCGAAGTGCAACGTCACTGTATTGTTTGCCTTAAGAATGAGTTTGCTGGCTACATGATCCTTAAAGTTCAACTCTTTCTACTCCTCTTACCTTCTTCCTAACATGAGAACTACTGAGAGCTTGCCACGTATGAGAATCCCGAGCCATGTTACCAGTGAGGCAGTACTGGGAAAACTAATGATTCAGGGTATTTAATTTCTACCTCTCTTACTAGATCTTCCTTCCACAGAATTAAATGGATAAGATAACTATAATGAGAGAAGGTCTGCTTTGCACTTTTCTTTGGCTCCCTCCCAGCAGCGTTGAGGAGGGCCCATTCCCCCTAAGAGATAGCACAGGCAAATCTTACTTCAATTCTCATTTGATCTCCATTTTACCCCTCTTCCTCCCGCTTACCTAAACTGGTTTGTTTGGGCAGCTTTCTTTATTGTCTCTTTTCTCACATGCCTTCTTCTGTCTGGGTATTAGATCTAATTCTGTATATTTTTTTTCTCTTCTGCCTTTTACTGTAGAGTGTAAATCAGGCTCTTACCTCGAATTTTCAATATTATATCTGTACATCTGCGTATTTACTTTACACGTACTTTGTCTTTAATCTCTGGATAACTTCCTGTACTATATGACCATAGCTACACCTTATGTGCATTTTATACTGGTTGGCTTTTGCTACCATCTGGCTCTTGCTTTGCAGATTAGAACCTAGACTGTCAATCTCTGCCCACAGTGTCATGTTTTTCTAGTGGGATGATTTCTCCATACCCCACACTTACTGAGAACAGACTCAGTCTTTTCCTTGTCCCTCTATATGGAATATCATGTTTCTTCTGGAAATATTTACTAGCTGCCACATCTTTCCTTTCTAAATATCTGTCCAAATTCAGACCATCCTTTTTTTTTTCTTGTGAGGTTTTTATTTTTATTTTTACGAATAATGAATCATACCATACCTATTTTTTACAACTTTCTTTATCTTACTCAACAGTGTACCGTTCTTGTAACTAACTGTAGAATATTATATGGTATTGACATGCCATAATTTCAGACCATCCTCCCTGATCCAACTTAAGGATTATCTCCTTCACAGAGTGTCCTTCAAATCCTTCGGCCCCCATAGACTTTAACATCTGACATCTTTTATACATACAGGCTGGCACACTGTTCTATATTGGGTTTTACTTTGTTTTTGTTTTCATTTTCATTTATTTACTTATTTTTAAAGATTTTATTTATTTATGTTTAGAGAACGAGAAAGAGACAGAAATAGAGAGAGGGAGCACATGGGGATGGGATGGGAGAGAGGGAGAGACAGAGAATCTCAAGTAGACTCCATGCTCATCATGCAGCTTGACATGAGACTTGACCTCATGACCCTGAGATCATGACCTGAGCCTAAATCAAGAGTCGAACACTTGGGGTGCCTGGGTGGCTCAGTCATTAAGCATCTGCCTTTGGCTCAGGTCATGATCCCCGGTCCTGGGATTGAGCCCCGGTTTGGACTTCCTGCTCAGCAGGAAGCCTGCTTCTCCCTCTCCCACACCCCCTGCTTGTGTTCCCTCTCTCACTATCTCTCCTTCTCTCTCTGTCAAATAAAAAAATAAAATCTTAAAAAAAAAAGTGTCAGACACTCAACGAATTGAGCCACCCAGACACCCCTACTTTATACATTTGTATGAAATCATATCCCTTGAAAGTAAGGGACTGTGACTTAATTTTCCTTTTATTCTTGTATCTGGGACAAGTATGAGGTAGTAAATTTCATAATCCCCTCAGTTGCAGAAACTGTTTAAAACATCTTTATCTTCCCAGGATCCAATACCGGGTCTGGCATGTAGGAAGCACACAATAAATATTTAGTCACATGAATAAATGTAAGCATGAATGACTCAATTAAACTTGATACACTTATTTTGGGAATATTTTAATCTTCTCTAATTCTAATATTTGAATTAAAATGTGACATCTTTTAATCGCCTTTCTCTTTGCTTTCCCTGCTTAGGCTGTTCTTACAGAAGAGAAGATTGCATGCGTGTGATGTTCTGACAATAGTTTCTATTTATAGAACACAAAGGGAAAAAAATGAAAGCAAAGTGAAAATCCTATAAGTGATTTTTTTTTTGAAGGTTGGGAAACTACTTTAAAGCTAAAAACAATCTTGTAAATTAATTCTCAGGTGAAGGAAGAAAAGAAGACATTGTCTCAGAGTTCAGAACTAGCCCCGAAGTAGGAGGGAGGCAGTGGCAGAGGCCACACTTTAAGAATACTAGAAAAGATTTTATAACAAATTAGGCTCCAGATGAAACTGCTCCTGATGTTACAGGCCATCATTATGCACAGCTATGGAACACTGGTATGCATTAATAATAAAGATCAGTGTCGCCTTCTAGGGAAAAATAGAGTCTTCTTTTAATTAACTTAAATTTTTTATCAAATTGATTGAAAAGCTCTTATCCTTTTTTAATTTCCTTTTTTTTTTTTTTTTTTTTTTTTTTTTTTTTTTTTTTTTTTTTTTTTACTGCCGAGTATTTTGTGCATGGGCTCAGAGCACATTTATCCATACCAGTTGATGTTTTTTAAATGACATACTTGCTTTGTGGTTCAGAAGTACCAGGGCAACAAGCCAGAAGCAAGCCAGGAAATGGCATTGAGCAGCCCTATATAATTCATTGCAAGAAAAAACAAATGATTTTCCTATAGGCAAAGCATGGACAATAGCATTCCCTTATAGCAAGGCACTGAAAGGCAGAGGACCTTGCTACTGTAAACTATGGAGTACATCTCACATCCGTGCCCTGTGGGCCAGGACTGTGCTGGATATCCTAGGAAAGACACTTTCTGCCAATTCTTTATGTGTGTGCATGCCACACATCTGCAGTGATTTGTATTCTAATTGTGGTTCCATGCGGCTTCCTCTGTGAACACAGCCCTCCATCTCTGAAGTTCACCTCTCAGGGACATCAATAGAATATCTTCATGAACCTGGGCGTAGATGTTGGAGTCACTTGCATTTGCCCAGCAGCTGAAGCCATCGGGGTGAATTAAATCAGCTAAGGGGAACAGCAAGACAAGAATTCTATCTCTGAGGTTCAGTGCCTCATCATTCAATGGATTTTAAAACAATACACAGGTACTAAAAATTTATTGGTTTCCCCACCCTCTTTTTCATGAGCTGCTTTCTAGTCACATGATATAATCAGAGAGTAACGTGCAAAGTTAAGAATTTTATCTGTGTTTTGCTACAAATCTAGGATGGACTTGAGTTGGTGTATTTTACTGCATATAATGTACTAACATGTGCAGTTCTCTACTGAGTTTAAATTATTTGCATACTTCTTGGTTACAAATGAGAATCATACTGCTGTTCGTAATATTGGTGGTTGAAATGTTTAAAACCATTTGTATTTGAAGTAACGGGTAGTAATAATTTGGGGAGGACATAGTTTTAGGATAAAAATGATGACCCCTTATACAGTCACTTCCCTCATCCACCTGCTTTTGGTAGTTAAATACAGATTCAGGTAGAGCCATAGTTGTAAAACTTGAACTGTGAGCCTTCCTGGAAAACTAATAAATAACATGGACCTTCTCGCCCAGAAAAACCAGATACTCATTCACATATAAGATTTTGCTTATTATTTAGAGGGCCCATAGAACTCCTACATTCCATTTGTGGATCTCAAGTTGAGAAGTGAACCAATCTTTAGCTGGACCCGGAAGATTATTTCCACCCTTGCTAATCTGTGACTTCAGTCCTCAGAGACAACTAGGAGCCACACAAATGGAGAGGAAGGAACCCAAACCAGCTAATCTGGCCTTCTGCCTGGATTTATGAATCCATTGTCAGGGCAGTTAGAGAGAGTTAGGAAAACAAGGGCTACCCCATTGCATGTAGCAAAGCAGCTTATGATCTCAATGTTATGAACATGGAGATTAATGACAAATAATATACAATATAAATAAAAATAGGGAAAGGTCTTAACTCTTTCTAATGTCAGACAGTTATCTTTTGTTGAATGTTTTGACCCCAGTCCTTTTGCCCCCTTGCAACAGTTCTTAAAATTCAATCCCCTCTTAATGCAATAAGTATAGAGAATATAAACATAGAAATGTAAATGAGTTTGTGCAAAATAAAACATGGACAAAATAGCAAAAAGTGGTGTTTTGTCCCTAGGCCAACAATGGGCCTCCAAGAACCATGTCCCCATGCTGTCATCATGACACCTGTTCAAGGAATCTAAAGATGAATCATATGTGATGGCTATGCTGGATATCATGGGACCTCATTTAATAAAAGGTTCAGACTCAAAGTTTGTCTCAGTTCAGGTTTGATCAGGAAAGCTGAAATGATATAAATGAAAGAATTAATTTAATCAAAAATAAGCTGTAATGATGATTTGATCATACACAATTATGCAAGAAGCTAGGAAAGTAAAGATATATAAGGCATCAGTTGGAGAATCAAAAAAAAAAAATCACTAAGCTGGAGAGTTAAGAAGGTGAGCTGGTGTCGAAGGCTGTGGAAGATTCTGAGTCCCGATGGTGAGACTGACCTTTCTGGAGGTCAGCAAACTGGACAGGCAGGTGGGAAAGATTGATGCAGAAAGAGGAAAGACAAGGACAAACCAAAACCTACATCTGTTCCTCACTACATTAATCTCCAACACCTGGTGACTTTCAGAAGAGACAGTTTCCCATTTACACAGGGACACATCCATGGCCCAGTACTCAGAAAAGCAGGAGGAAAAAGACCTATGGCTGCATTTGGAGTTATATGTGAGTCCAGCTGCTACCCCACCAATACAGTGAGTGAGCAGATCATTCTGTACAAACTGTAGCAGTAGCTGGCCATCCACTCAACTCCAAAGCATAGTGGCTATTGCTTCTCTCTGCATCCCAACTCTTGTGCTAATCCCTCGTGTTCCACTAAACCCATAACTATATATGGAAGAGAATCCTGGGATAGACAGTTGCAGTTTAGCTCGGTTGACACAATACAGAAAAGCACCATTCACCCTTTGTCAAATTGACATTCACATGCTCTTCTAACTATATTTAACTTCCAAATAGAGACAATAGCAAAACCACACTTCTGCTTAAGATGATGCAATCATCCTTTTTACAACTGAAAATTCACTGAACTTTTCCCAGGAAAGGAAGCAAAGCCCAAATTTCAGTTTATCCATCTTTGGGTGATATTTATGCCTGTTCATGTGGAGTCACGCTCCCCATTTGATAACCTATAAAGTCAGAACTGAACAGAGAAAAAGAATTAGTTAATACATGTGCAAATATAGTTGCATTAAGATAAGGCAGAGATAAATTCCGTAAGGATCAGATGGCTGTGGCTAATATTTAGAAAATCCTTCTTTCACTACCTTGTCCATATTCTCTTTGCTTTCAGCAATAAACTTGAGTGGCTGTGGTTCCTTTTCTGGTGGAGTGACCTCAGCCTTTACTCCCATCTGGTCCATTAGTAGGCCTGTGTGTATCCAGTTGTTTAGTTTTCCAGTAACTTTTATCGGGGGACATGCAAATACTAAGAGGTTCCTTAGGGACCTCCTACATCCCAGGCATACTCACTGTATGCCCACTATAATAACAACTCAACTTCTCCTTGATAGTTGAATTATGACAGCTTATACAATAATCTCAACCATTCTCTGGTGGTTAGTTAGTATAAGGAGCACAAAGTGGTCAGGGAGATGTCTCACCTTCCATCTTAATGAAATCTATCTTGTGAACTCTAGCAAAAACATTCCTTCCTTGAAAGATAAAACCTATAAATCAGTGCTTTAAAGTTATAGGAGAAAAAAACAAAAGTTTCACTAATGTTTCATTGGCAGTAATAGCTAGAAGAGATTGGAAGTCCTTATTGCTAAGCCCATGGATAACTTCTATTCCAGTGAACCTGGTTAATTCTTTCATTAGCCCATAAGCAAAGGCAAGAGTGACTACGTAAAAAGAATGAAAGACATCCATAGAAATAATCATCCATAGAAATAATCATCTTGTCCATCTGATTATGAAGATCCTCTTCTGCTGAGCTTTCTTTTCGGTGGACAGTCACATGAAGCGAAAGACCTTCACTTTGCATCCAGTTAAAGAAGCCTGTCTGCCAACTTTTCTCCAGACTTCCTTAAAACTAATTCTCCAGACTTGTGCTTTCTAGGACTCTAAGACTAACTCTTAGTCATGGCCCATCACAATTTCTCCTCCTAGACTAAACAAGAAGGGACTATTGTTTGAGGTTCTAGTCACTAGGAAGATTTTCCTGTACACTATCCTTCAGGGTCACCCTACACTTAAACTGTAATATTACACAGACTGTCAGTCTTCAGGTGAAGCTAGCATATTATAAAAGAACAAGTTAAGATGACTTTTTTTTCTTTTTTAGTCAGCTGTACATAGGTGCCTTCATGTAAGATCATTTCTATGGGTTGAGAGAGAGAAAGCAATGGAGTAGGAATAGGAGTTGTGAATGTCTGTTCTCATAAACACTACTTCTGCCTGACAGAATGCTGCTTTAAAAGCTAATATTTATAACTCATGAATCAGATAACTTCCAGCTCATAAGGAACAGTTCCTGTTGCATGGTGGCATGGCAGTTCATGGTCAATCATTTAGTCTTCTGAAAGCTGGAAGCCATTTTTCAAATGGAGAATATTTACCTGCAGAGAGTTAAATAGTTACACTCTAAATCTAAAAGGTCTGCATTGCTATTCACCTATAGATACCTGCCAAAGACTCCATATAGTAATCTAACTAGCAGAGGCCCATTAATTTCCATCAGATCTTCTTGGTCATTTGACCTTAGTAAGAGAAGCTTGAATGACAGCCTGGATCTGTTGCAGACTGTCTCTTCTTCTGGGCCCTACTCAGAACCTTCGAGTCACTTGGTAACTAGGTTTGAATAGCACCTCAAATGAAATGTATATTTCTTCCAAAATTCAGAAAGGTCTACTGGGTACTGTGTCTCATATAGTAGTAGCTAGATGCAAATTCATGTCCTTTACCTTGAAAGGGATAGTTAAACAAGTCTCAAACAAGTAGAGCCCTATGAAGTTCAGTGATCTGGTAGACACTTGAATTCTTGTGGCATTTATACCCACTCTTTTGGCATTCATATGCCTTAACAAGTTGTTTAGATGGTTGTGACTTCCCACTCACAGTTCTAATCAGCATGATACAGTGAAATACAGCAAGATAATGCCCTCTGGAATGCAGAAGAGGTCAAAATCCCTGATAATTAGATTAGGACAAAGAACCAGAAACTCAATAGGGTCCTGAAGTGGGACAGTGAAGAGTATTGTCTTCCGCACTAGCCAAATAGGTGAGTTGAAGAGGGTGAGGTAAGAATCACAATCTTGCGTATCTCAAGTCCTTGATCAGTTTCCTAATCTCTGCAATCACTCCAGAACTGGGTTTTTTAATTTACCTTTATTACCTGGGTAGCTAAAGGCAGCTCTATTGTCTCCCTGCCCCTTTCTATCATAGTAATCTTCACTCCCCAGGTCAGGGACCCAATAGAGGAATTTTGCCAATTACTAAGGATGTAAGTTCCAACTATTCATTCTGAATCTGGGAAATAACCACAGAGTGGATCCAGGCACCCACTGAGCCCACTGTGAAATGGACACAAGCCAAAACTCCATTGATCACCTGATTTCAATAACTCCCATACTGACTGGTAGACCACAGTGGTGTCTCAGCTTTCAGTCACTAACGTTGGTTCAGAGTCAGTGACTGGTTATCTCTGGAAAGTTAGGTTATTTCTTCTTTCTTGGTGCATGTCACCCTAATAAATAGCTGCAGATCCCTCTGGAGAAGGCTAGGAGGAAAATTATGGTATAATTTTTTGTAGAGCAGTAAAGTTGTTCTTAAAATGGACTTAATTCCACCCCCCCCATACAAGTTTGCTCTCGGACTGTGAACTGGGAGTTTGTTGAGGGTAATGTCTCCTCGATGTGGTGATTCATTCATATATCTTTTCACCAACAGAGAGATTTTTCACTCATACATAAAGTAAGATATTAGTAGGATGCACATTTCTTTAATTTAGAATAATACCAGAATCAACTAGTCGATGCCAAAGATCTCTGTGTGTCAACACCTTCTGATTAGTGCTAGAGCTCTACTCTCCCTGTGGTTAGCACACGCAGCCTGCCCCTGGTGATGAAGTGCTTCTACCCAGTTCCTCTAACCTTAAGACTCCATAATTTATGTTGAATTCAGGGAACCCAGTTTGGTGGCCACATTTGCCACTCTTACATTTGGCCTGCAGGAAATAGCCACCGCAGATTTCTTAAGGATGCCGGTATCTTGCTTACAATTGTATTCTCAAAGTTATGATAAAGTGTTCTATGGCCTCTGTTGGAGGCCAGGGTTAGGGAATGAGTAATCAGGTCTCACCTTAAAACAACAACAACAACAACAGCAACAACAACAACAACAAACCTACTGGTATTTCAGCTTCATTCGGTGCTGCTGATGGTTCCATATTTCCACCAACCAAGGAGGCAAAATGCTAAGCCACTCCCAGCCACTTTGCTTAGTGCAACTGCATCTATACATTTGATTCAGTATAACATTAGTTTCCTTTTATTCTTATCCAACATCCTATGGATCCATTTCCATATATGTATCCCGGGGTATGTCAGTATAAATTGGAAAGCCATGCGATTTTTTTTGTTCCCTCAGTGTCTTCCAAAACTTGTCTGGTTATTAGACTAGCTACAAATGAAAGTTATTGGGTTAGACTTTGAGGAGTTCAGTAGTCCCCTATAAGACATCTACCACAGAGGAGGCCACTATGAGTTCTTCAAGGAAGGCAGGAATGATCCCTTAGTTGAGAGAGGAAGGTTGCTTGTACTGGAAAGGAAGTTCTTCAGACTCTAGAGAGTGCAAGACCCCATTTTCATTGGGAATCTGTTCCTATGACTGCATCCTAATTGTGAGGGTTTCACTCCATCTCATTCCATCAATGCCTTAAGGATAACATAAGAGACATTGCATGGGTGTAAATTTCATTTGAAATGTAATTCACAACCCACAGAAAGAGAAGTAGGGTTTGTTCTTATAAATCTGGGCTCTGTGGATCCTCAAGTCCTCTACTGCACTTAGAAGTACTCAACTAAACACCTAATCTTCTTATTGTAAAAGAAACGTACTACGGTAACAGCTACTTGGTTACCCCAAGTTGTGTCTTCCATAGCTATTTGTTTTTAAGTGTAAAAAGGCAATAACTTAAAAAATTTTCTACTCTATGGCATGAACAATCAGTGTTCCTTTACCACTGCAGATAGGGTCATTGATTCCTTTAAAATGAATCAAATTAGAAAACCAATTCCAAGTATACCAGAACCAATTTGGAAAGCCTATATGCAACTTCTTTTGGTACTAATAACTGTATCACTCAGGGTGTACCAGGGGGGTTAGATTATAATGAGTTATTTGAAGAATGGGGTGTTTTATAGAGATTAGAATGTATGCAATTGTGGAAGAAGCTGGGGAAGTAAAGTTCTGAAAGTAGATAGCTGGAGGATGAGACGAAAGTCACTAATCAGGAACCATAAAGAAAGGGTGATCAAGGGGCTTAAGGAAGACCACCATGTCCATCTAGTGTTGGTCCTCTAGTCACTGAATGTCATCAGGAGAGAAGATGGAAGATTGAGAGGAAAACTGGATGCAAAGCAAGAGCATTTTGGAACCTGAGAGAATAAACTAGAACCCATGAAGGCAAACTGGATCCCATTTCTATTGATTACTTCATCTACACCTGATGAGGCCAATGGCTTGCATGAGGTACTCTTTCCTTTCCCATGGGGGGAAAAGTGTCTGTCTAGGACATAAGGCAGTTGAAGCAGCCCATCTGGGGGAAGCTGGAGGAGATTGATTGTTGCCCCAAACCTGTGAGGTTAATGGCAGATCAGGGATAATGAATGGTCCAATGATGGCCTCTGGGGTCCTGCATTAACCTCCCGTATATATTGGCTGATCTTTCACTTCCCCTTTCTAAATCTCAGGCAGAAATCTTAAAGCCAATTTTAACTCAGGCCCACGCAGGGAAGAGAATCTTGGGAAACCCTCTCTCCAATCTACTTGTATTTTAGACATGGGGTGCATTTAGGAGTAGTACTCTCTCAACTGTCTGACTCCACAGCCTCAGTTCCTAAACCCACTGTACACTCAATTTATAGACGAGGAAATAAAAACTCAAACCCATAATTTGTACAAGCCCTTCTCAATCCTAAAGCCATTTATGGAACAATTACTGTGTATCAGGTATGTTGATGGGTGCTTGGAGAAATAGAGATGACCACAAATCAGTATCTGTTACAGCCCTCTATTTCTCTCAGTTATTCTTTGGGCTGTTTATTTTATTACTTTGCACAGCTAAAGGCAAATTTTTGTACAACTTTTGGAAAAACTTTACTCCTGTTGAGCCCAACCTTCACAGTTTGAGAACAAAAATAACCCAAATGATCTTTGTTTCTTTGCATGGTTCATCTGCCAGCTCGAGGAAGAAGACTTCCCATGGTGTATCTAACCCATCCTTTGGGATCTTTGTCAGGGTTTTAAACTCACATTTAAAATCTATGTGTTTTTATTTCATCTAAAAATATCATTGATTTTATCCTTTCATTGTATTGTCATTGTTCCTAATACGCTTGTCAATAGTATGTCTGCCTGTGAGAAGGTCTGTTTCAGTTCTACTTTCCCACCATAGACGACTGGAACAAACTCTAAGAGAAGAATGGAATAAGCATTGAGACATCAAAGGTTTGGGATTATGAATCATATAAGCTTGTCTGTCATTTCCAAGAGTTCCATTATAACACTGGGATGGAAATGTTCTGACTACATTGTCAGACTTTCACTCTTTCTAGTCTCTGTTATTAAAGAGGACAAAGAATTAAAGTGTGTGTATTAGGAGTGGGCCAGGAGGATAAATTAATATGATGGGGTGGAAATTCTAAAGGAAAAAAACTAAAGAAATGTGTAAACATGGGTGATATAATTTTTGTCAACCAGGCATTTAAAACCATTTTTAAAGGCTGTGATCAATTGGAGAATGTTTTCTATCTAGCTGTTTTTTAAGTCACTGCCATGAGACTGTCCCCATCATGGCTTGCTCCCATTTTTACCGCCTACAGTGGCACCTGCTCGAGCCCTTTAATGTAAAAGACCCACAGAATGCAGCCAGGCAAGATTAAAGGTCTTCCCTGACGTGGAATGAAGGGGAATTATACAGTTTGCAAGAGAAAAGATAATAAAAGAGTGAGTCTATAGAAATACTTTGATGAATTATATAGAGGCAATTTTCTGACATTAGTAATGTAGGGCAGAAGACAATGTTTCTGATATATAGATGTAAATTCATCATCCAGACTCCATTAAAGAGAACTACAAAAGATCCGTTGATTTAAGCATTGCTTACAAGAGCTATCGGGTAATGTTAGCAGGCTCCTTCCATGAAACTTGGACACTATAATGAGTCAAGGCTCATGTGGATGAAACAGCCACCTTTATAGGAACATTATAAATAGCAAGAAGCCATATGGCAGAGTTCCATCACCTGGATCTGTGACCTTGATGCCAGTTTCAGGGTTTGACATTACATGCTAACGTGCGTATTTCACAAATATTGCCTTTGACCACTGAATTACCCGTGCTATAGTGAAAGGCAATAATTGTGTCTTAAAAAACAAACAAAAATATCCATTGAAACCTTCCTTTAAGAACCTAGTGGTCTACCTCTCCCATCCCTACCCCATTCCAGAAAAAGGACTATTCTAGATAGAAATGATAGGGGACATGTCATTATCAGAACAACTGTAAGAATGCTTTCTTTATTTCACACTCAATAGTAGGAAAAAACAAAACAAAACAAGTAAGCATTATCTGTGAGTTTCTCTAAACTTCTGTTTTATTTTCTCTGCAAACCATAAACCTTCTACCTGCTTTTGTGTATAAAATAATAAAAGGAAAACTTTCGTCTACTTCCAGATGTTTGTTTGTTAGCTTACAAGAAGCCAGTACCCTTTACCCTCTTCCTATCCCACCTCTCTGATAATCCTTTTGATTCTTGTCCATTCTACAAAAGCAAAAAAGCACATGAGTCTGGGCAAGGCCATCAGATTTACTCCCTTTATGGAAAGCCAACCCAGAAACCTGGATAGCAGGGGCATCTAGGTGGCTCAGTGGGTTAAGCCGCCATCTCTTGATTTCGCCTGGGGTCATGATCTCAGGGTCCTGGGATTGAGTGCCCCTCCCTGCTCCGTACTCAGTGGAGAGTCTGAGCATTCTCTTTCTCTCTCTGGCCCTCCTTCCTACTCCCTCTCTTTCTCTGATAAGTAAATAAAGATTAAAAAAAAGAAGAAGAAGAAGAAGGAATAAAAAGAAATCTGATAACAGGCTGAGAACCCTATGTCTTAACAGCAAGGGCCTCACTATTTATAGATTCCATAAGCTCCACATGTATGGAATTAGTTGTTCTTTACTTAAATTCCCCTAAGGATGAGAACATCATAAATTCCTTTGGAATCACAGACCAGTGTTCAGCATTCTTACTTCTAGCCTGATTCTGGACCCCTTTCCTCTGTCTGTAAGAGGGTGATAAAGCTCCCCAATCTTTATCAGTGCTGGAAGACCCCTTTGAGAGTTAGATGGAGGGTATAGATGCTTTGCCCAGGAAAATGTCATGTGAGTGCACACACAGGCACCAAAACACATTTTCATACAATGTCAGGGAGTATATGGACTCCTGTGCCCACCCATTAACTCCCCAGGAATCCCCAGGCCCCAAGGTAAGAATTCCTATCTATAGAATAAGTATTATGAAAAGCTCCTTGCTTCAAAATATCCTTTTCGGAAGGATATATTTTGCATTTTAATTAATAATAAAATCTGTGAGTATTAATATACTCAAATATGTCAGAAATACCTAAGTAATAAACAAAGGTAAGAATGAAGATTTGTAATACATATGAACTTAAACCCCAGATACTAATAAATCACTAATAAGCTTTAGGTCCTGATCATTTCTCATCTGTGGTATCTGGTTTTTTACTAACCACCATACATTATTTTTGATATAGTTGTGGGGCTAATTATTTTTTTAAAGCAAATAGTGTTATTCCCAGCCTCACAATCTTCAAATACCCCCCTTTGTGCGTGAGATGAGTAGAGCACGAAAAACTTTCATTTCTAGTCCTTGCCTTCCTTTTCTGACCCACGTTTTATCATTCCCTGAAGGGTATTTTGCACTTTCAAGTAATTTCAGAATATTTGAGATTCACCCAGGTTCATAAATTCCCTCCTCTGTTGGTGTTTTAAAATGTTATGCTCAGGGCACCTGGGTGACGCAGTCAGTTGAGCATATGACTCTTGGTTTCCACTCCAGTGGTGATCTTGGGGCCATGAGATCGACCCTCATGTTGGGCTCCACTCTCAGCTCAGAGTCTGCTTGAGACTCTTGCTCCCTCTCCCTCTTCCCATTCCCCTCTTCTCTCTCTCTAAAATAATTCAATAAATCTTAAAAAAAAATAACATAATAAAATAAAACAAAATGTGATTCTCTTCTGGATAATGCCTTCTTGTCTTGCTCCACGAGCCCAACAAGTACACATCTATCCATGTCTAAAGTCTCACCTGCAGGAGCCCTTCTTCACCGAAATGCTTTATTTCTGCTTTGACTACACTCTTCACTTACTTATAATTGAGTATTTATTAAGTTCCTCAATTCTCCAAATTTTCTGATCATCCAAAATATCAGTGAAGAATTTTGACCATGCCTGCCCTGTGATACAAACTAACACACATTTATTACTATCACAGAGTATTCTAGTTGATTAAAAATGTCCACAAAAATATAAATGGTAAAGGACATTAAAAATAAATGGAGATATTCACTGGGAAAACACACATCAGAAACATAATGACATGCCACTTCACCCATATTAGGATTGCTATATATATATATATATATATATATATAAAGACAGCAAGTTGCAAATGTCATTGAAGATGTGGAGAAATTGGAATTCTCATACATTGCTAGTGGGAATGTAAAATGATGCATCCACTTTGGAAAATAACCTGAAGCTTCCTCAAAGGTCAGATATAGAGTTTTCATTCCTATGTATACACATATGAGAAATAAAAACATATGTCCACACAAGAAATCAGGTGCTTGAATGTTCATAACAGTATATTAATAAAAGCCAAAAAGTAGAGAGAACCTATATGTCCATTTAATGGATGAATGGATAAACAAAATGTTATATAACCCTATAATAGAAGATTATTTGACAATAAAAAAGGATTCTGTACCAGCTCATGCTACACAATTCACAGCCCTTGGAAACATTATGCTAAGTGAAAGACAACAGTCACAGAAAATTACATATTGTGTTATTTGATTCATATGAAATGTCCAGAACAAGCAAATCCATACAGAAAGAAAGTAGACCCAGAAAACAGATCAGAAGCTACCTAGGTTTTGGGCAGGACAGAAAAGTTGGGAGAATGAAAATGACCCTGAATGAAGAGCAAAATTGTTTTGGGGGTGATAAAAATGTTTTAAAATTGATTAAGGTGATGGTTGCCAATGCTGTGAATATACTCAAAAATAATGAGTTGCACACTTTAAATGGATGAACTGCATCATACGTGATATCTCAATAAAGCAATTACATTAAAGTAAGTTAACTTAGTTAGAATTCCTAGTAAAGTATCTCAACAGATCATCTTACCCCTGGGGTCTGCATACTCCAGCTTTCAACTTTTACATTTAATAATTTAAAAAGAATCATAGGACTCTTCATTGGACTGTAAGATCTTAGAGGAGAGAACATTTATCTCACTTTTTAAATTATTTGAATTTAAAGTATATAAAAATAAAATAATGAGTATGGAATGAATTCCTTTCCCACCAGCAAGGCACCGTGTTTCAAATTTCTTCACAAGCTTGTCAGCACTTGTTATTATCTGCTTTTTTGTTTGTTTTGTTAGTAGTCATTCCGATAGGTGTGAATGGTATCTCATTGTGGTTCAAATTTGCATTTCCTTCATGATTAGTGAGTTGAGCATCTTTTCGTATGTTTTCTGGCCATATGCCTCTCTTTGGAGAAATGTCTATTCAAGTCCTTTGCCCACAAAAACTAACCTACAATGGATCAAAGGCCTAAATGTAAGAGCTAAAACTGAAACTCTTAGAAGAAAACATAGAAGAAAATCTTCATGACATTGGATTTGGCAATGATTTCTTGGATAGGACACCAAAGGCATAAGCCACAAAAGAAAAAGTAAAGCTGGACTTCATTAAAATGCATCAAAAAGCCATATAAATAGAGTAAAAAGACAATCCACAGAATGAGAGAAAATCTTTGCAAGTCACACATCTGAAAAGGGACTGATACCCAGAATATACAGAGAGCTCCTAAAACTCACTCAGGGTTTTAAATGTTGGACCAAGTGTAATCATCAGAGCATTTAAATATCCTTCACAGCAACTGTAACTCCCCACCCCTCTTTTGAATGGATTTTCACTTGATTCAGGCTAGGAGGCCTGAACTGATGTGTTGGTGGGATCTAAACTTTGAAGGCAAAGTACTGTAGGCATCTCTAGCATGAGAAACTTTATTTCCTTTGAGGATTTTTTTTTTTTTTGGTCTTTTTGCATTTTCTTTCTAGTGTTACAAATTAGCAGATAAAGAAAAGAGCTCTCTGTGCTCCTAGGTGGGCATTTAGAAATAAAGCAGGCATTGTTACTACATTACTTAATTACTACTTAACTACTAGCTCAGAAAGCTGGTGAGTTTATGAGCAAGTAATTAAGAAGAAAAGCAGGTTGGCCCAAGCAAAAGATACTCAAGGCAGAGATACTGTAACTTTGGGGGGTGGTGGGGAAGGAAGGAGGAACAGTAATCTTGATTCCTAAACACTTGCTCTTTCATTATAACACAGTGTGACTAAAATCTATCAAATTCTGCAGGAAGGTGGGGAAGGCAGTACCAGTCCCACATGGAAATTATTGTCCAACTTTGTAGGACAGAGTGAGGGGACCTCAGTGGATGTGAGAACTAGCAAAAGGCGAATGGAAATCGTGTGAGAACAATGAGGAACTTGCTTGGGTTCTCCATCCAGCAAAAAGAACTTCGGTCTGCGTATGATCTTACCCTTGAACTTCTGGTTGAATTTTTAAAAAGATAGTCCTAGTCACATATCCATCCTTTCCCTTGCCTTCTTCATCCGCTTCATTCCTCCCATACCCTTTCTAGAAGTTGGAGGAAGCCTAGTGATGATGCCTGTCTTACACAAGCAGCAATTACGTGTTAATTAAGGTAAGGAATGTCAACATGGTATTATCTATTGAGTGAATTATTAAGCAAGCTTAAAAGGGAAATTAATGAAACAATGGAAAAGCTGAAATGTAGAGTAACTATTTCCTCCCTCCGTGGGAGGGAATGGAATGGTAGAGGGTTAGCAAATCAAGTGTATCCACACTTGGATCCTTTATTTCGTAGGTTCGCTCACTTTTGGAATCCTGGAATAGCCGTGTGTGGTAGCTCCTACAAAGAGAAATTTACTGCGGATGGAATTACATGTTTGAGTATAACATCAAACAACTAGAATTTAAGAATTACGCTGTTTCTTCTTTTATTTCTTGTATCACAGATGTAGTGAAGAGAAGGGCCATATGCACCCCAATGTTCATAGCAGCATTGTCCCCAATAGCTAAATCGTGGAAGGAGCCGAGATGCCCTTCAACAGATGACTGGATTAAGAAGATGTGGTCCTATATACAACGGAATATTACTCAGCTATAAGAAAGAACGAATTCTCAACATTTGCTGCAACATGGACGGCACTGGAGCAGATAATGCTAAGTGAAATAAGTCAAGCAAAGAAAGACAATTATCATGTGATTTCTCTCATCTGTGGAACATAAGAACTAGAATGATTGGTAGGGGAAGAAAGGGATAAAGAAAGGGGGGGTAATCAGAAGGCGGAATGAAACATGAGAGACTATGGACTATGAGAAACAAACTGAGGACTTCTGAGGGGAGGGGGCGGGGGAATGGGATAGACTGGTGACGGTATCAGAAATGAATCATGCTAAATATTGATGTAATATTGGTACTATCTTCACCTTTTACTGTTTAAACTAAATGCCCATTCACATGAGTTAGTGAAAGTTTCAAAAATGTCTTACTCTTTCTTTGTCTCCTTATTTTGGAGAGTTATTCATAACCAAAATAAGCACGAAATACTGGAGGCATCTTATTTTTTTTTAAACAATTAGGGTGATGACACTTCCAATCATTCTTTTATAACAAGAAAACTCAAGGTTGCATTCATGCAAAAGATATGACCTTTTTTTTTTTTTCTAAGAAGGATTAACGATGATGCGAGTTTCCTTGTGGAAGATGATTCTCTTTGCCACCAAGCTGGTATTAATTTCCTGTTCAAAAGGGGCTATATTGTCAATGTGACACTTTAATCAGCCACCAATGTGACTGGGAAAAGCTGACTTCACAATCAATGTCAGTGTATTTCATGTAGTCTCAATGCTGTTTAGTCATTTTGCTTCAAAAGTGCGTGAGGAGGGTCAATACATTTCATTAGTTTGTTTCATCTGAAGGAGAGTACAACATGAGAACTTTGATTATATTATAAGAATTGCCTTAATGTGACACCAATTCCTTGATTGCGCAATATCAGACATTCAAGTGCTGGAGGGCGACCAAATTATCCTTCTCCGAAACATTTATCTAGCCACTGCCAGCAAAATGTGCTGCAAATGAATGAAAAAGGAATCTAACTCGATTTACATAGTAGAGATGAGATTATGCTATTGTAAATGCATTATAAAACAGGATTGTGCAGAGTAATGTTCAAGGATGCCAGCGAAACTTAGCAATTCTTTTTCACTAATTGTGGCAATAAAAATATTTATGATTCTAAAATTTAATAGTTACTTTAATTGTGTTGCCACATAATTAACTGCATTTTTTTCTCAATGAACTTTAGAGCTTCATGACTTTCAAATAAATATGAAGTGACTGTGTTAGTCCCACGTAATTCTTTCCTTTAGAAATCTTTGGTGGCACTTTAATCTGACAACCCTGTTTACTTTCTCCTCTGATCTCACTAAGGTGAAGAGGTTCCCACCTGTTTCCTTATGAAATGCATCTTCTGGAAACATCTATTCACTCTGACTTTTGTTAAACGTTTTGGTACAGTTTCTTATGTTTTGTTTTGTTACATTCTTAAAGTACCCAGACCATTTCATAGAATTAGTATAAAGTCAAGTTGTAAAGAATTAGAAATAAAGCATATTTTTAAGTCAATTTCTGAATATAAATTTCCTTTCTGCTCAGATTCTGTACTGTTGCTAGAGCTGTCTGGTGTGCTCATTTGCCATCTACTCATCTGCAGATAAAAGCATTGAGAGTAAACATCTAGCATCCTCCTTTTGTTGGCCTGCATTTTTTCCAATCTTGTTTGAAGCTGGCTCATGTTCCTTGGAGGAATCCAGAAGCTTCTGCATTTCATGTTCCATGCTGCTTTCTGTTGTTTAGGCTTGAATCCTGCTTTCTCCCGAGGGTTTTGCTTGGGGCTTGTCATGTCAGCAATTCTTGTCTACATTGTTGTGCTGGAGAGCATCTAGCCAGAACTTCTGGTGCAACCCACTGCTCTGTATCTTTTTCAGGCATCTCTGGGTGGTCCAGGAAACAGAACTCAGTATTACTTTTACCAAAATCACATTTTTCTTACTACTTTCATTCTCTTTCTTGAAAAAAAAACCTCACATAAAATATATTCTATTCTTTCTTTATATAGACCAAAGTGATGTTATTGACCTTACATGAATGTGTTTCTCCAAAATACTAATGTAAAATCCATAAGTGCACCTTATGTGGCCCTTATTAACATATTAGCATCACAAAACACAATGTAAAACTTCATGTGCCATTAAGGTCTTTTTTCGTGGTCACTTTCATTTCATAAGTGAAATCAGCATCTTTTTTTGCCAAGAAATAAGGATTATTAGGGAAAAAAATGAGATTTTACATTGTAATGTATTATTACTTCCCAAAATTAATACCCATTATGAAAAAGTCATTTGTAGTATTGTTAATTACTCTTGTTTCCATTTTATCACAATCTAAAAATAGATACAGTTGGCTAGTGGTTATAATCCAGAATAACCAAGCAGAATAGTTTTTGGCATAGATTCTGGAAAAGATGTGTGTGAATCAACAAGGAAAGACCTAGAACATTGATATAGAAAGACATAGTGTCTGTCTTATAAAGGAGGTGAAATGTATCTATTTATTCTTGTATGCTCGGTCCCTGACAGTATGTTAGAGTCTTTTTCAGCTTGAATGTCTTTGATTGCTAACGACAAAAGGGCCAATCAAAAGGCATGTAGGGGCAGCTGGGTGGCTCAGTCAGTTAAACTTCTACCTTCGGCTCAGGTCACGATCCCAGGGTCCTGGGATCAAGTCTGCTTCGGGCTCCCTGCTCAGCGGGGAGTCTGCTTCTCCCTCCTACGCTCCCTAATGCTTTCTCTTGCTCTCTCTCTCAAATAAATAAATAAATAAATAATCTTTAAAAAAAAAAGTCATGTAAAAATAAAGATTTTTCACAGATAGGAAAAAATCTAAAGTTAAGTGGACTAAGTGTGGGGTTATGGTTCAAATGCAACTGTTGCCCCTCTTTTCACATACTCACTCTTGTCATGCTGTCTGTAACCTTGTCACATCAAGAAGTCAAGGTGGTTCCAAGCATATCAACCCCACAGAGCCATGTTTCAAAGGGAGATCAACGTGGGCCTCTCTCTTGTATATCAATTCTTTCTTTCTGAAAGGATACTTTCCGCAGACCACTGCTGGCCAGAATTCATGAAAAGAACTGGTCCACATAGATAACCCTCTTCCCAAGGGAGGATAGAGGGGAGTAGCTAGAATTTTCTGCTTCTATTGTGAGGCATAAGAAATTAAGAAAGGATGGTTACTGAGAAGATAAACAGCACTGTGTTCAACAGCATGAAAGCTATTTCTCAATAAAATTTGGATCTAAGAAAAAAACTGTAATTATTAGTTCATGATGAAATTTTAGGGAAAATTTTTTTATAAATACAAATCAAACAACATAATCTTAATTTTTAAAATGGTTGAATTTAGGGCAAACAATAAAATTGAATAAATAAGAGCATTATAAAATNTACAAATCAAACAACATAATCTTAATTTTTAAAATGGTTGAATTTAGGGCAAACAATAAAATTGAATAAATAAGAGCATTATAAAATAATATCATCTTACTATACAGTGGAATGCTACACCAACTTTGAAAAGAATAGGATAAGTCTATAGAGTCTTATAAGGAACTATCCCCAACTTTCAGTCTTTAAGATTTTATTTATTTATTTGATCACAAGTAGGGGGAGCAACAGGCAGAGCAAGAGGGAGAAGCAGGTTCCTTGGTGAGCAGGGAGCCCAATGTGGGGCTCAATCCCAGGACTCTGGGATCACGACCTGAGCTGAAGGCAGAGGCTTAACCAACTGAGCCACCCAGGTGCCCCCCAAAAATATATTTTTATGGTTAAACACACATACACACACACCACACACGCATGCACACACGTAAATATATTACTAAAAACTGAAATGTTTGCCAGCATTAAACACACACACACACAGATACCCATATACAATTTATGCTTGCAAATGCATTGAAAGTTTCTCAAAATCACCAATAAACTAGTAATGGTGATTGAATCTAGTTACCTGGGAACAAGACACCTAATGGATAAGGGGAAAAAAAGACTTATTTTCAATAAATACTTTTTCACCTTTTGAATTTTATTCCATATGGATATTTGACCTTAAAATATATTTTATTTTTCATAGTAGATAGGTACATACATGTATGTACAAGAAAAATAGACATTAAGTCTACACGTAAATACTAAATATTATAAGTAAATAAAACAATAAGCAATAAAATTATAAATAAGTAAAATAATTAGCTACTCATTTTAAAGGTGAAGGTGAGGGACAGAAAAGAGGTTTATCACACCAACAACAAAAAGACCATGGTAGTTTCCTATTATGCTAGTTCACAGAAGGGGCCAACCCAACCCATGGCTGAGTTTAAGTGACAGAAACACAGTATTTCCTCATGTATAACTTGATAAAGAATAATTGACATAAATCAGGTTAATGAGAAATTTCCTTCTTGAAGTATTCCGAAGAAAGTGATTCCTATTTGTACATACCAGTCCAGTTTTTTAAATATCTGCCTAAACGGAGTAGAAATCATCAAGAGATGCCTTTGTATGCAGTATCACCCCATCCTTGTCACCAGTTACAAGATGATGAGGAGGAAGAGGAGGGTGATGATAATGAGGATGATGAAAAATCATTGTTAGTGAAGCAATATTCCTCAAACTTGGAACTATGGATGATTTGGGGTTAAAGAACAATAATGGATTTAAATTGGGAGAGTAAAAATTTAGGCTACCGAACTCTAGCACAAGGAGAGGAATTTCCTTCATTTGTAAATGAATTTAACATTTCAGGAAAGCAACAATATGGAAGTAAAACAGGGAATCACCTTTATGGGCGAATTTCTAGCTTAGGGCTTTTTTTTTTCTCTCCCTTCCCATCTCTTTCCTTCCCTTCCCTCCTCTTTTCAGTGATTAAAGGAGTAGGGAATTTTAAACAAGCTCACCCTGAAATTGGTCATGGACAATGATTTTTGATGACTTCCAGGTCTTTCTATTTCCAAAAGTTAGCCTAGTTATAAACTTGTCATATCCTGATATTATTGTCATTAGAAACAATAACTCTCAGCAAATACATCTCAAACCCCTAGCAACTCAACCATATCACTCGCAATTTTCACCATCAAGGGAACTTCCAAGGCATATTCCAGTTGAAGATCCCTGCCAAGAATTCTGAACTCTGTTCAAAGTTTTAGCTGTCATTTCATCAAGGAACAATCACATTTTAACAATTTAAACAAAAATGTTATACATCCCACTTTCCCACAGGGATACCTTTCCAAAGCATCAGAATCTGATATCTTGAAGTATCCTGTGAAACCTCATTCAATTTTATTTCAAACATGTCAAATGCTTAAATGTCTATACATGTTTCCATTATGCACATATTTCATTGTAGTGAAAATATAGTTAATGGTAGCAATAAAATAGAATGAAATGAGAATGTAAATCAGCCATACTATTTTATTAATTGTTGCTTGAATGCTTGATTATTCAGCTGCATATCTCGCCCATCCCCCAACTCCAACTCTCAATTTGTTATTGTTAATACAATTTATTTATTTTTTTATTTAGTTATTCAATAGTCAACAGTGTCTTAAATCTTGAGAAAAAATGCCTACACTTTCTGTGACTTTGCAAAAGTAATTTAATTGACTCAGGAATTGACCTCCAAGCTGGAGTAATGAGATTAAATTGAAGCAAAATACAAACCATCTGAAACACGAGTACGAGTCCCCACAGAAGCCAGGTTTGCTGGTGCCCGTATTCCGCCATGGGCCAAGTTTAGGGTGACTTCCTTACTGACTGATGAATGTGAAGGATTGTTCCATTGATTGAGCAAGTCCATGAACACAATGTACTTATTACGTTAGGATCTTCCATTGAAGTCAATGGGTTTGTGTCTCCAACTAAGGAGAGGATGTGAACCTTCATCTTGGAAAGAGTTGAAAGATAAGTTACATTTTTCTAGAAAAAAGTAGGTTTATTATTTATTCATAGGCATTGGCTTACGATAAATTAAAGTAATTAACATGTTCCCCTGGGCAGAATTGGGGACAAGGAGAATTAGTTATGGGGTTAAAAAAAAAAAGCTTATCTGATTTAATATCTCAGGGATCATGGTTACCCTTAGTAAATTAAGCATTTTGGTCTCTAAATATTATTCTATAACTAAAGCATTTAGAACTAACTCTTGCATGACAAATACAAAGGATATTCTTGATATCTATCACATTGGTGGGAAACTGAGGCATTGGGTAGGGTTGATGTATTTCTTTTTATAAAATGACTTGTACAGCAGAGGATATGTTTGGAATGCCAAATGAATTAAATGCATGAAGATGAAGGCTGCTGCTGAAAATGAGAGTGACTGGCCCTCCATGCAGATCTATCAATATCTGAATTTTCAGGGTCAAATAGCAGGCAAGCACAATCCGAATAAGTGTTTCTTATGACAAACTCTCTCAGGTCCATCACAAGTGTGTGGGATTATCTTCATGATGACATTTTGGATTCTGGAAAGGAAAGGCACTGTGGAAATTCAAGGTCAGGTTGTATTATAGTTGTTATTGTAAAAAACAAAAACAAAAACAAAAACCACCAAGCAAACAAACAAAAAAAATGAAACAAAACAAACACACACACACACACACACACACACACAATCAACCAGAATAGATTAGCTTAATTGAATTTTCAGTTTAACTAAGAGACATCCAAGTCTTCTAGTTTTGACACAGTTGTGGCTTAAACCTGCTTTAAATGTATTAATCCACCTTTCTTGCCAGTGGAAATAGTTCAGACAAAAAGCAGAGCTTTTTAAGTAACAATCTTATTGTAAAAACTTCAGTTTTTTTATTCTGAAAGAAATCACATTCGGTTGAGGAAAGGAAAAGAAGTAAACACATGCTTTTTCCATCATTGTCACTAGCTTGCTCTGTATCTTGACCAGTTCCCATCTTGTAACTCAGTTCTCTCTTCTCTGTAAGGTGAGAGTGTAACACTTGTCCCACCCACCTTCCAGAACTATGAAGTCTGTGTTTGCAAAGGAATGCATACACTTTAGTTACCATATAACATTATGGAAGTATTAAAGATTCTGTGGTTAGAGGAAACAGACTGAGCTAAATATATACTAACCCTAGATTATACCCTAAGGGGTTTTGTGTTTGATTAATTTTCAGTTCTTTGCTACAGCATTAAATTTTTACTAGTTTACATCTTTCACCTAAAGAATAATTTGAAAACCGTATCTGCTGATAATTAAGGATTTAGCTTAGATTCTAGTTTTTAATAGATTTTCTTGGCTGCCATGGAATGAGTATCTTTTATGTCCTAGATATTATGTTACACAAACTAACTATAACCTCATCCTCATGCAAGGAATAACAGGAATCCTGATTTCCTGCTTCTTATCAACAACTTAGAAGATGGTAGAATAAATAATAAATTAAAATGGAGTTTAATTTATAAAAGAAAAAAGTTCCAATTGAGAAGCTGCTCATGGTCAGTGACTGTGTCTATTGCAGAAGATAAAAATGAATTTCACATCACTTGTGTAGCTAACTTTCTCCTTGAGGAGAAAGATGACTGAAAAAGTAAATGCAATACAATGAACTAACAGCTATGATTAGGACTGGATGCTGTTCTAGCAGGACACATACAAGGGGAGTGATCAAGTCAGCCTGTAGTAGTTGAGAATTTCATCACAAAGAATGTATTTGGTGAACAAATTAACACTTGGCAGTTGGAAAAAGGGAGATATTTAGGACCTATTTCATGTGGATAGAAGCATGAAAGATGTAAATGTCTTCTCCATGGGATTGGTTGCAGTTCTTTTACTGAACTTGGGGGTGAAGGAGAGAGAAGGTACAAGATGAAAAGAGATTGGGACCATATTGTGAAGCACCTTTTATTCTCTTAGGAGTATGACTTACTACACTGAAGGCAGTGGGAAAACATCCACAATTTTAAGTAATGTAATGATATAATCTATTTTAGAGATGTACATAGTACATGGAATTGTTGGTAGAGACTGGTAAAAAAAAAAAGTATGTATTTTGAGACACAGAAAAAAAGAATGTCTACATTAAAACAGTTTTGAGACGTTTTAGACTATAATAAATAAAGGATGGTAATCCCTTTCTTTAGCGGATGAAGGACAGGGAGAAGTTCAGGTGCCACAGGATAATCGCCTATGTAAGTGATAAATGATAATGAAACTAATAGCAATAATGAAGGCAAATGTGGGCGGGGGAATATTTCTTTGGGAATGTGTCAGTAATGCTGTAGAATATCCATGTGGAAATGTCCAAGAAACAACTAGAAAGCTGGGTCTATAGCTCAAAAATGATGGATGATGTATAATTGTTCATTCAGCAGAAGAAGGTACTTAAATTGATGAAGATCTTGAAATCACTCCCAAAACAAGTTTCCCTTAGCCTGTAGAATCAATGATTTCTCTAACATAATACACCTAATTTCTTTCTCATTCTCTCATAAAAATTTGGTATCATGGTGCTAGAGACTTTCTCTGCAGATGCTAACTATTACTAGGGTGACAATAAAATTTAGTGTACAAATCAAATTAGGGATGCTATTAATTATTATGCCCAGGAAATAGGTACAGATCAGGACTGTCCTGAGAACCCTGGAAGTATGATCCCATTAGTTATTGCTCATCCGTTATTTACGACGCTTGATCATTCTAGGTGATCACATGCATACCATGATTATCTTGGATTGTAGACATTCAATTTTGTCCATTTATGTACATTGCATTTTTTACCGACATAGATTTCTCTTGTTTCTTTTTCATAGTAAAAATCCTGTTGGTTTCAATCCCAGAATTCTAAGATTTGGATTAGTGCTTTGTAAGCTGTGCCCTGAATTTTATAACTGGTAATAGTTCATTGGTATGAATTTTGTCTTTGTCAAGAAATTATCCACTAATATGGAAAGTTTATATATACATATATAACAATATACAACATATAACACATAACATATATGACATCATGTATAAAGTTAATTTAAAATTAACTTCATATAATAGGAGTATTGAGGGAAATTACTGCTTTAAAATCATACTGAAATTAAGAACATCTATGAACAGGCCTCTAACCTAATTCATGACTGGAATTTGGGTTTCCAATCTGGCATATAAAAAGTGTGGAAGTTGTCACTCCATTCTAACAAGAAATAAAAAGCTAAACAAATTGAAAAATGAACAATTCCTAAAACCGTCAGAGAAATGAAGTCACAGGACAAACCACTGACGCACAAATTGTAAGACAGACAGGCAGATACAAAAAATCATGACTTAGGGGTGTCTGGGTAGTTCAGTTCGTTAAGCGACTGCCTTCACCTCAGGTCATGACTCCAGGGTCCTGGGATCAAGCCCCGCATTGGGCTCTCTGCTCAGTGGGAAGCCTGCTTCTCCCGCTTCCTTTCCCTCTGCCCCTCCTCCAGCTTGTGCTCTCTCTCTCACTCACCTCTGTCTCACAAATAAGTAAATAATCTTAAAAAAAAAATCATGACTTACCAGAGCAGAAACCCCTGCAGGCGTAAGTTCTGTCACAGGAATATCTAAACTACAATTGAATACTTGCTGGTGTCTTATTGTAGACAAGTGTGAGAGTTAAAAACTTCTAGGGGCCCAGTCAAAGAGAACACCACACTTTTGTCAATCTTACTTCTAGGAGCTCTACCAGGTCCTCACAGCAAAAATAAGAGAAAAATCTCCTTGTGCTTCAATTAGGTGGAGGGGAAACGGAACCATTTTGAAATATACCCGAGCATTCTGTTCTTAATAAGGCTTAGCTTCAGAAGAAACTATTCGAGTAGAGCTAACCTGTTGGGGTTTTATCAGAGTCTAACATATCTGGGGGAAGTGAAATACTCAACCCCAGTCAGCACTAGCCTTCCACATGGAAGAAAACAGATAGTAACAGCAGCTTTCTCTAGCCTTCCTGTGGGGTAAGAGAAATACATAAGTCCAACCCCTCTAAGCCTTCTGTCCCACATAAGGAGAGGAAAAAAACTGAAAAGCACTATTGAAGTTCACAATCCAGGAGCACAAGCTCACCAAAAGTCTGAGACCTAATTACAGAACAGTAGGATGCTTCCCCCCGCCCCCACATCTTACCACTGTATTCCTGAAGGCCTATTTAGTGCAGTTCATTTTATGTGATACATAATGACCACCTTTCAACAAAAAATAGCAAAACACAATAAAAGAGAAAAAAAAACACCATTTAAAGAGACTTAACAAGCATCCGATATGACAGGAATGTTGGAATGATCAGGCCAGGCATTTAAAGAAACTGATTAATATGTTTAGGTATTTAATGGAAAAAGTAGACAACATGCAAGAAAATATGGATAATACAAGTAGAGAGATGGAAATTCTAAGGAAGAATTAAAATGAAATACAATATATAAAAATCTGTAATAGAAATGGATAACATCTTTGATGGTTTCATTAGTAGACTAAACATAGCTGAGGAAAGAATCTTTAAACTTGCAGATATGATAATAGGAAGTTCCAAAACTAAAAAGCAAAGAAAAAAGATCTAAAAAAATAAATTAAATTAAATTAAATTAAATGCCCAGGTGATGCAATCAGTTAAGTGTCCAACTCTTGATTTCAGCTCAGGTCGTGATCTCAGGGTCATGTGATTGAGCCCCACTCCCCCCGTTGTACTTCACATTCAGCACGGAGTCTGCTTAAGACTCTTTCCCTCTCCCCCTGGCCCTCTCCACCACACTCTCTCTCTAAAATAAATAAATAAATCTTAAAAAACAAAATCAAACAACTGTGGGACAACTTCAAAAGTTTTACCATATACATTTGAAATAATAATTATTGACTAAAAAATTCCCCAAATTAATGCCAAACACCAAACCACAGATCAAGGAAACTCAAGGAACACTAAGTAGGATAAATATCTAAAAATTTACACTTAGGCATACTATATTCTAACTACGTAAGATCAGAGATAAAGAAAAAATATTGAAAGAATCCAGAGTGGGAATAAATATCTTATCTATATAGGAGCAAAGATAACAATTACACCCAAATTTTAAACTACATCCATGTAAGCAAGAAGGTAATGAGGTGAAATATTTAAAATGTTGGTAAAGTAAAAACACCAACCTAGAATTCTGTGCCCTGAGAAATTGTCCTTTGAAAGTGAAGGAAAGATAAAGAATTGTTTTCAGAAAAACTAAATTTGAGAAGAATTTTTTTTTTTGCCTGTAATAGTGCATTGTAAGAAATGTTAAAAGAAATTCTACAGATAGAAGGAAAATGATATGAGTCTGAAACCTGAATCTACATAAAGAAGGGAGAGCAATAGAAAATGAATAAGTGAAAGTAAAGTTAAAACTTATTATTCCGAGTGATTTAACATAAAACCTTATTCAAAATAATAATGCAACAATATATTTTTGTATACTTATACTTTTATATATGTGCATATATATATATGAAATATATATATGAAATACAACAATGATACAAGGGACAGGAGGGAGGAATTAGGAATACTTTGTTATTATAAAACATTTGTATTACCTGTGAAACAGTATAGTGTTATTTAAAAGTGGACTAGGATTACTTGTAACTGTTTATTGCAAACTCTAGGGCAACCATTAAAAAAAGGTAAAAAAAAAAAGATATATAATTGATAAGTTAAGAAAGAAAAGAAAATGGATTTATTAAAAATGCTCAATTAAAACTACAAAAAGCAAAACATGTATGGAAAATAAAATCAGAAGCAGAGGACAAAAACAAATAGAAAATAGTAACAAATATGGTAAATATTAATCCAACCATGTCAATAATCACTTTAAATGTTAATGGTCTAAATAGACCAATTAAAAGAAAAAGATTATAAGAGTGGATCAGAAAATAAGACCCTTGTATATTAATCTACGAGAAACTCACCTTAGGGTGCCTGGGTTCCTCAGTCAGTTAAGCCTCTGCCTTCAGCTCAGGTCATGATCCCAGGGTCCTGGGGTTGAGTCCCGCATCAGGCTTCCTGCTCAGTGGGGAGTCTGCTTCTGCTTCTACCCTTCCCCCCTGCTCATCATCTCTCTCTGTCTTCTTTCTCTCTCAAATAAATAAATAAAATCTTAAGAAAAAAGATACAAAAGAAACTCACCTTAAATATACACAGATTACAGAGACAGAGAAAGGTATACCAGGCTCACAGTAAAATAAAGTGAGACTAGCTATATTAATTTCAGACATTGCAAACTTCAGAGCAAATAAGTTATCAGGGATTAAACAAAATGATAAAGGGGCCAATACTCCAGGAAGAATTAATAATCCTTAATGTGCATGCCCCTAACAACAGACTATCAAAATATATAAGGCAAAAACTGCAAGGAGAAGTAGATGAATCTACCATTATAGTTGGAGTCTTTAGCATCCTTCTATCAGAAAGGAAATACTCAGTAGGCAGAAAATCAGGAAGGACATAGTTGAACTCAACGGTATAGTCAATCAATTGGATATAATTGACACCTATAGATTATTCATCCAACAGCAGTACATTACACATTCTTTTCAAGCTCATATAGAACATTTGCCAAGATCCACAACATTCTGGGCCATAAAATACACCTTAACTCATTTGAAAGGATAGAAATCACATGTCTGCTTCCAGACCATAATGGAATTAAACTAAAAATCAATAACAGAAAGACAGCTGAAAACTCCTCAAATATTTAAGATTAAACAAAGCACCTTTAAATACCACATGGTTCAAAAAAAAAAAAAAAGAATCACAAAAGAAATTTAAAGTAATTTGGGCAAAATGAAAATAAAATTTATCAAACTTTGTGGAATGCAACAAAATCCGTGCTTAGAATGAGACATAGCACTGATTAGAAAAGATGAATAATCTAAGATCAATAGTCTAAACTTCTACCTTAGGAAACGAGTAAATGGAAAGCAAATTAAGTCCAAAGTAAACAGAAAAAAAGAAATAAGAATGGAGTAGAAATCAATACAATTGAAAATAAGAAATTAATAGAGAAAATCAACAAAACTAAAACTGGTTCCTTGAAGTGACCAATAAAATCAATAAGCCTCTAGCCAGGCTAGTTAAGAGGAAAAAAAAGGATGTCATATTTTACCAATATCAAAAATGAAGGATGGGATGTCGGGACAGGTCCCATGGACATTAAAAGGAAAATGAAGGAATACAACAAACAATTCAGTGCCACAAATTTGATAACCTAGAGGAAATGGGCCAATTCATCAAAAAGCACAATCTGTCAAAACTCATACAAGAAAAAATAAATAATCTAAATAGGTGATATAAATTGAAGAAATTAAATGAATAACTAATAGCCTTAAAAAACAAATCAAACAAACAAAACAAACAAACGACAAGCCCAGATGTGTTCACTGGTGAATTCTATCAAACATTTAAGGAAGAAGTTATACTCATTCTCTACAATCTTTTCCAGAATGTGGAAGCAGAGGAACTATTTCCTAACTCATTCTACAAGGCTAGCATTCTCCTAAAATGAAAATCATACAAAGACATTACAAGAAAATTAAAGATCAACATCTCTTATGAACATAGATGTAAAAATCCTCAACAAAATTTAGCAAACCAAATCCTACAATATATGTAAAGAATTATACAGTATGATCAAGCGGGATTTGTCTCAGGTATGCAAAGTTGATTCAATATTTGAGAATCAATTAATGTAAGCCTTCACATTGGCAGGCTAAAGGAAAATTCCATGATCATATTGATAGGTGCAGAAAAAGTGGCAAAATCCAACACTCATTCATGGTAAAAACTTTCAGCACCTTCAGAATAGAGGAGAACTTCCTTAACTTAATAAAGAACATCTACAGAAAATGTCCCATTAACATCATACTTAATGACAAGAAAGTTGAATATTTTCTGCTAAAGATAAAGACAATGGTGTCCCCTCCGACCACTGCTTTTCAATATCATACTAGAAGTTCTATCTAATACAATAAGATAAGAAAAGTAAATAAAATGTATACATTTTAGGAAGGAAGAAGTAAAACTGTCCTTGTTCACAGATGACTTGATTATCTATGTAGAAAATCTGAAAGAATTGACAAAAAATCCCACCTGAAACTAATGAATGATTATCACATGGTTGAAGGATCCAAGGCTAATTCATAATATTAACCACTTTCCTATATGTCATCAATGAACAAGTGGAATTTAAAATTAAAACACATTATCACTTACATTAGAACCCCTGAAAATGAAATACTTAGGTATAATTCTTACAAAATATGTGCAAAATCTATTTGAGGAAAACTATAAAACTCTGATGAATGAAATCAAAGAAACAAAGAAATGGAGAGACAGCCCATGTCCATGTACAGGAAGATTCAATATTGTCAGTATGTCAGTTCTTTCCAACACCATCTATCAACACAATCAAAATCAAAATCCCAGCAATTTATTTTGTGGATTTCAATAAACTGATTCTAAAGTTAATAAGGAGAGACAAAGACCCAGAGTACCATATCAGTACTGAAGGAGAAAAAAAAAAAGTTGGAGAATTGGCGGAATCTAACTTCAAGACTTACTATACACTATAGTAAAGAAGATACAGTAAAGAAGATAGTGTGGTATTGGCAAAAGAATGGACAAATAGATCAACAGAACAAAATAGAGCGCCCAGAAATAAGCCCACATAAATATAGTCAATAGATCATTAACAAAGGAACAAAAGCAATACAGTGGAGCATAAATAATCTTTTAACAAACGGTACAGGAACAACTGGACATCCACACATCACAAAACAATAACAACAAAAAAACAAGATGCAGATATTACACCCCTTACAAGAATTAACTCAAAATTAACCATATGCCTAAATATAAAATGGAAAACTATAAAACTCCTGTAAGATAACACAGGAAGAAATCAAAATGGCCTTGAGTATGACCATGGCTTTTAGATACAGCACCAAAAGCACAATTTCATGGAAGCAATAATTTATAATCTGGACTTTATTAAAGCAAAAAAACTTCTGCTTTGTGTAATACAAAGTCAAGAGAATGAGAAAACAGATAATAGACTGGGAGAAAATATTTGCCAAAGTAACATCTGATAAAGGACTCTTACTCAAAATACAAAGAACTCCTAAAACTCGACAATAAGAAAATGAACAACTGATTAAAAAATGGGCAATAGTCTTGAACAAACATCTCACCAAACAAGATACACATAAGGAATATAAGCATATAAAAAATAGTCTCAGATATCATCAGGGCATTACAAATTAAAACAACAAAATTAAATACATATTACTACAGATATTTGTAGTTTTGGGGCTAGGGAGGAAAGAGGGATGAAAAGGTAGAGTACAGAGGATTTTTAGGGCAGTTAAACTATTATGTAGGATGTTCTAATGCTGAGAACATGTTATTACACATTTGTTAAAATCCATAGAATGTATGACCCCAAGAGTGAACCCTAATGTACACTATGGACTTCGGGTGATAATGATATGTCAGTATAGATTCACCAATTGTAACAAATGCATCACTGTAGTGTGGGACACTGTGCGTATGTGGAGACAGGGGGTATGTGGAACTCTGCACTTCCCTCTCAATTTTATTGTGAATCTAAAACTGTTCTAAAAATAAATTTTATTAATTATAGAAAAGGAAAAAACAAAAATAAATCAAAACAGAAAAAAAAACCCAAAAGTACACAGATGTAGCTTTGTATGTTATCATGAGTGTCATTTCACTTTAGCAAATGCCAATAATAGAAGCCAAATGCAGAGAAACAACCTTTATGCACCGCTTCTAACATCTTGCTTCTGAGCTGGGACCCTAAGAGGAATGACACTTAAATGAGGGATCAATACCTAGTCATTTCCAAACTCTTCAAATTAGCACCTTTCTCCAATTATGGGCCTCCAAGACAATCTGTTCCCAAAAGAAACAGTATAAATAGTCAACATGAGTTCAACAGACTATAACATGTATGTCCCAAATTACTGGATTTAGGTCATTATATTTTTCTAGGCAGCTAATTTTCCCCTTTGAAGTGCTCACAGAAGGTCAGAAGCAGTTTAAGCATCAAAGCTTTAGGAATTAAAGAGTTTCATCATGAACAGAGGAAGGCGGCTAGCCTGCAGAAAGACCATTGTGAGCATCCCTGGCTAACCTTCAACTAGGACACATTCCACAATAGGGAGATCAATAGCCCACAGTCACCCAGAACAGACTTCAAGACTCTGAGAACAACTGACCCTTTACAAAAGAAATGCTCACATGTCTAAGTCGGTAATGCTGGTAATTCTGACTATTTCTTTTCTGCTTACTGATTAATTGCAGGAGAACATGGTGGGAGGGGAGATTAAGATAAGTGTGTTCCATAAGCCCTGGGCGATTTTCTCAAAGGCAACATAGACACTGTAAAATCTTATGAAGTCTATCGTGTATATTTTTTTCCCATAAAATTAGTTGACCACGACCCGTTCTCTTTCCCCCTGGTGCTAAATACCAGTCTTCACAGCATGAAATGCCTCCAATGTGAGCCTTATTTTTGCTTGTTGCTGGGACAGAGTGTCCTGTAATGTTCATTAAACACACATGATGATGCCCATACTATGAAAAATATGGATTGAAGACCAATGTATTTTATTTGATTAAATGTCTGTATCTCCTGCCAACTAGTGATATTTAGTGAGAGGGGGGGCAAAACAAAACTACTTAAAGTGGATTAATACCTTCACAGGAATATTGTTTTTCTTTTGCTCTACACTTAATGGAATCCATCACAAATCACTTGCCTAGGTTCTTCCCTGGTCCTGAGTATCTTCTCAAACTCTTTAGGCTGCTTCTTTGTCATTTTATCTTTCCATGAAATTCTTTCTTCTTGAATCAACCTTTCTTCTTCACATCTTGGAAACTCAGCCGAGAAGGCATGCTATGAGTCAAAAGACCATGGATTTTGGATTGAGACAACAATGGTTTCTATCCTAGCTCTGCTCTTTCTTGGTAGCCTCAGGCAAGTTCCTGGCATTCGTAGGAACTCAGCTTCCTTGTCTGTAAGTGGAAGTGTTAGGAGGATTCGATAATGAACATTATTATATGAATGAATATTATATAATAATATCGAACGTGACATTGTTCAATAAATATTATCTTTATTATTATCCAGCTTACCCCTTCTAGTTTAAGCTACTCTTCCAAATCTCTAGCAAATGTTCTTCCAACTACAACTTGATTACCTCCACTGCTAAATCAGCCCAGAAGACAGCTCGAATTACTTGAAAAGAAGTTCTTGCACAGAACTAAAATGTACTTCCTTTTAGTATCTATTGTTCCTATGTCTTCCCTTTGAAGGAACACGGGAGAATAATCTAACAAATATTCTCTCATTTAGCAGTACTTTTTCGTTTTAAAAGATATTTAAGTAACATTTTTATCTTATAATGGTTTTATATTCACAGAGAACTTGCAATGATACTGTGGCGTTTCCAGGTAACCCACACTCATTTTCTTCTATTATTAATATCTTCTAGTACTGATACATTTGTCACAAATAATGAAATAATATTGATACATTATTATCAACTGAAGTGTATAATTTATTCAGATTATATCAGGGTCCCCCCCCCATAACCCTTTTCTATCCCAGCTCAAATACTATGTTACATACAGAGAGCATGCCTTTGGTGCCTACTCTAATTTGTGATGGTTTCTCAGACATTTGGGATGATCTTAACAGTTTTGAGGAGTACATGTTATTTTTCAAGTCTACATGAAGTAGTAATAAAGATAGGCCATATATGGCACATAAGAAAATTGCATTATATTAAAAAGAACTAAAATCATGCGGCTCCTTGGTGGCTCAGTTGTTAAGCGTCTGCCTTCTGCACAGGTCATGATCCCAGGGTCCTGGGATCGAGCCTGCATCGGGCTCCCTGCTCAACAGGAAGCCTGCTTCTCCCTCTCCCACTCTCCCTGCTGGTGTTCTCTTTCTCTCTCTGTGTCTCTCTCTGTCCAATAAATACATAAAATCTTTAAAAAAAAATAAAAGAACTGAAATCATATAAAATACGTTCTCTGACTATAATGACATTAAATTGGAAATCAATTAAAGAAAAAGAAAACAGGAAAGTGTCCAAATACAAAGGAATTAATCAACACACTTCTGAGTAATTCATGGGCCAAGAAAAAACACTTAAGAATAATCAGAAAAAAATATATTAAACATACATGTGTTCAAATTACATAGAACTACACACACACACGTAAATACTCATGAAAACAGAGTAAGATCTGCAGTATAGTCGACAGTATTGCACCAATGTAAATTTCCTGTTTTGACATTATACCAGGAATAGGTGTTAAAAAAGATACCACCATAGGCAAAGATGGAAGAAGGGCTCAAGGATCTCTTTGTATTATTTTTGCAACTTACTGTGAGCCTATAACTATTTCACAAAAAAACTTAAAAGTACACACACACACTTAATAGAATGGAAATGAAAAATACAGATGTCAAAAGCCATGTGATGCAGTGAAAGCTGTGTTTGAGGGAAATTTTTAATATAAACTGCCTATGTTAACACAGAAAAAATGTCTCAAGCCAATAATTTAAACTTCTACCTTCTAAAAAAAATGATTAAAAAAAATCCCAATCAAGTAGAAGGAAAGAAATAAGCTTACAGTAGAAATCAGTAGAATTTAAACAGAAAAACAATAGAGAAAATGCATCAAACCAAAATCTGGTACTTCTCATAGATCCATAAGATATTCATATTATCTTACCAAAAATGTCTGAGGAGAAAGAGAAGAATACATCAATCACAAATATCGAAAACAAAAAATAGGTATCATTACAGAAGCTAAGATATTAGCAGAATAACAAGAGAATTAAAAAAAAAAACCCTTCTATCCACATAAATGAAAGAAATTATTTAAAATTGACAGATTCCTGGAAAACCACAAATTATCATAATTCATCCAAGATGAAGTAGATAAGCTGAATATTCCTGACTAATGAAGACATTGAATTTATTATTAGAAACCTAAATGAAAAAATTTTTTGGTCTAGATGATTTCACTTATAATATGCAACCAAATATTTAAAGAAGAAACAATATGAATTCTCCACAATGTCCTCCAGGAAATAGAAGCAATAACTCAATTTATGGGTCCAGAATTTACTTAGTATGGAAACCAGAGACAATTCAAAAGAAAAACATTAACCAATATTCCATATAAATACAGACACAAAATCTAAAATGAAATCTGAACAAATTGGATTAACAATATATAAAAAGAATAATGCATGGTAACCAAGAGATGTTTGTTTCAGAAATGGAAGTCTGATTCAGCATTTGAAAATCTATCAGCATATACAACCATATTAACAGTTTAGAGAAGAAAAATGATATAGCCATCTTGATTAATGCAAAGAATGCGCTGGACAAAATTCAACCACCATATAGGATAAAAAGACTCACACATTGTGAGGGAACTATCTAAGCTTCACAAAGAGGATTTTAAAAGTGTATAGCTAATATTGTACTTGATAATGAACATTGGACTGCCTCCCTTCCCCCCAGATCAGGAGTAAGGCAAGTATGTTTACTCTCATTACTCCCATTCCACATACTAAGAATCTTAGCAGGTGCAAGAAAAAAAAAAGGAAAGAAAATTAAAGACATAGTGATTAGAATGAAAAAAAATAAAACTGATCTCTTCTTCAAGATGACATGATTTTCTATGTAGAAAGTCACAAAGAATCTTGCAAAAAAAAAAACAAAACAAAAAACAAAAACTCCTTAAAACTAATAAGTAAGTTCAGCAAGGTCATAGGATACAAGATCAACACACAAAAATCAATTTTATTTCTATATACTAACAATAAATATGTAGGCATAAAACTAGAAAAATAGCATACATTCTATAATAGCTCCAAAAATAATGAAATCCTTTGATATAAATCTAAAAAACATAAACAGTATCTATATGCTGAAAATGACAAATGCTTATGAAAGAAATAAAGGGAAATCTAAATAAATTGAGAGACATGATATTCATAGTTTTGAAGATTTAATACAGTATAATGTCAATTCTCCCCAAATCAGTTTAATGCAATTCCTAAATCAAAGAATGATTTTTTTGTTGATATTGTGAAACTGATTCTGAAATATATATGAAAGACAAAGAAATTAGAATAAACAAATTTGGGGGGGGGGAATACCTATGTTTAAGACTTTCTGTGTATCTCCGGTAGTCAAGAGAGAGTGGTATTAGTGAAAGCAGAGACAGGTAGATCAATGGACAGAAAAGAATAGAAAGCTAAAAATAGAACTACATAGAGACAGCCTTCTGATTTTTTACAAAGTTGCAAAATCAATTCAATGTAGAAAGCAGTCTTCAGCAGCAGTCTTAGAGAAAATGGACATCCACTGGCAAACAAATTAACCTGGACCTGCACCTCACACCATATACCACAACTTCTTCAAAAGGTATCATAGATCTGAGCTTAAAATGTAAAAGTATAAAGCTTTCAGAAGAAAACAAGAGAAAATCTTTGTGACTTAGGCATAGGTGACAGATTCTTACACATACCATCCGAAACAGAATCCTTAAAATTATAAAACTGTTAAATGGGACAATGCTGAAATTTAAAACTTTTGTTGTACAAATGACATTCTTAAGAGAACAAAAAGATAAACCACATACTGGGAGACAATATTTGCAATATCAGGCAAGTAACTTGTTTCCAGAATAAATAAACAACTCTCTGAGGTCAGTAGTAAGAAATCAATTCAATTGGAGGATGGGTTAAAGATTTCAACAGATACCTCATCAAACAGGATACAAGGACTTGGCAGGCATCCAAGCTTCAATCATAATCACGAGGACAACCTGGGGAGATGGCAGAGAAATAAGAGCGGGCCTTTTGGAGCAGAGCCGCCACCCCTCCAGCCGTGGACTGCTGCCATGGAGACTATTTGGGGAGGAAAAAATAAGTTTCTATCTCGTTTACGACAGCTCATATTCGGATACCCCGTATGTTAGATTAGCCTGCACCGCCAGTAGTACAGAGATTAATTTTATTGTAGTCTCTTTGTTTATTCATTCAACAAACATGTATTAACAGAGTTTAGATTTCAGTAATAAAGCATGTTAAATGAAATAAACTGAATATAAAATTGCAACTCTGTTGCTAGCTGTGAAGGGACGAGCGTGGTGCATTGAGGGTCAGTAATAGCTGTGGGCAGCCTTGGCAGTCAGGGAAGGAGGCGTTGCAAGAGCAGTGGTTAATCTGAGATCTGATGAATGAGAGGGAACTCTCTAGACAAAAGGAGGAATGGGAAGTACTCCAGGTAGAACAGCATGTACTAAGGTCCTGGACAAAGAAAGCAGGCTTTGTAAGATTTGAAAGAGAGCCAGGCTAAGTGGAGAAACTAGTTGATGTTGGAGAAGGAGAAAGATGGGTAGGGGAAGCTCAAGCAGGCTCATAGAATTCATGTTAAGCAATTGTATCTTTATCGAAGAGAAGCTCTTGAAGAGTTTAAGTGATCGGATTTGCATTTCAAAAATATTGGGATGGGGGGGGAAGGAACCATCATGCACAGTTGGTGGGAATGCACATGGGTGCAGCCACTGCAGGAAACAGGATGGAGCCTCTTCAAAAAATTAAAAAAAGAATTGCCAGATGATCTAGTAATCCCACTACTGGGTATTTACCCGAAGAAAACAAAAACACTAATTCAAAAAGATTTATGCCCCCATCTGTTTATTGCAGCATTGTTTACAATAGTGAAGATATGGAAGCAACCCAAGTGTCCATTGATCACTGAATGGATAAAGAAGATGGAATATGGAATACTACTCAGTCATAAAAAAAAGAATGAGATCTTCCCCTCTGCAACAATTTGGATGGACCTACAGGGTATAATGCTAAGTGAAATAAGTCAGACAGAGAAAGACAAATGCCATATGATTTCATTCATTTGTGGAATTCAAGAAACAAAGCAAATGAACAAAGAGAAAAAACTGACAAACAAAAAAACAGACTCTTACACGCAGAGAGCAAATTGGTGGTCTCCAGAGGGGAGGGAGAAGGGGGAGAGGAGTGAAATAGAAAAAGGAAATTAAGAGCACACTTACTGTGAGGAGCACTGAATAATGTACAGAAATGTTGAATCATTATATTGTATACCTGAAGCTAATAGAACGCTATGTTAATTATACTCCAATAATAAACAAACAAAGTGAAAAAAATACCATGTTTGCATTGTGAAAAATGGACTGGCTGAAGGCAAAAGCAAGTGCAAGGAAGAGGTGTTTGCATGAACTGAAGAAGTGTGGATGGGCTAGTCTCAAAATGGAAAAAAAGAGTATGAATTCGGAGAGAGGTCTCAGCAATGAAACAGACGTAGGGAGTCGGAGAAGCAGCAGTCCCGATTAGTACTCCTACTTGTATGGTGTGGGCAACCGGATGGGGAGAGAACCACGCTCAGAAAGAGAATGGTGGGAAAGAAGATCAGAGACGTAGTTTTAAAGATATTAATTTTAAGGTTCCTTTGAGCCTTGTTTAGTATTGATCAGGTGTCTTAATGAACATATAATGAAAACACGAGTTGTAATGATTTCTCTCCTTTAAATGTTGCACTGGGCAAATCTCTCTCAGCTTGCATTTAAATGCCTCGAAGGCATAAAAATTCCAAATTTCTGTAAGTATCCCCAAATTACTTCCTGGATAAAATGATGTCTAAATCTGAATTGGTGCTGTGGACATACTTGGTATTTGAGGAAAGCTCTACTAGTTGCAATTGGACGGAGGGAGAAGGAAAGCATAGCATAAAATAAGAGTCTGTTTGAGTCTGTTTTCCAGCCTTCAAATGGGGTTTTAACTTGAGGAAGGGAGGAAGGGGAAAATGAAGAAGTAAACAATATAAGAGAGTCAACAAAGAGCTAGCAGGTTGGGGTGAAGTGGAGCAGCCAGAAGGCAGGGAATCGAAATGGACAGGCTCAGAATTATGAATTAGAGCCCTGGTATGCAGAGCAGGTGCTGGTTCAAAACCCTCTCCAACATGGACCAACCCAAACTGAGAACACTCATAGCAAAACTCAGATCCAGGTTTCTAAGAGAAGACCTGTGTCTAATTGATCATTTTAATTGCAAATCTCTGAGTACTAGGGATATTTTTTTATGTACCTGGCAACACATAAATGTTTGTAAAATTAATCAATTAATTTTTTCCTACTTAAGAATATAGGAACACACACACATACCTTACAGATACGTTGATATTGTCAAAAGCAACATCCTCAAACTAAATTATGTGTATTTGAAATAGTCACCAAATAATATGCTTTAAGTTTATCTATCTATCTATCATCTATCATCTATCTATGTTTCTATCATTGATCACTTCTTGTTCTTTCATTTATGTGAGGAACTATTACCAATTTCTTGTTTTATTCTCCAATTTTGTGGCACAGGAATTCATTGGGAAGAAACCTCAATAAATCCCTTAAAACTTGTAGGAAGAAACACACCAGCACACCTCCTGCACTCGTTTTTTATCTGACGTGAGTCATACCTTTGGAAAGTTGTAGCTCTCACTCCCGCACCTCCCTAAATTCTCTGCCTTCGTAGCTAAACACTGCTTTAAACTCCAGCCATACAGACCTTCTGGACGAGGTGCTGGATAGAAATCCTACTGTGAAAATGTCCCTCTTCAGGTTGTTGAAAATCACTGTAAAATGCATTTGTAGTAAGACATTGTGACAGCAACACACATGCCCCCTAGAATGGCCCAAAGTCTAAATGATAGATTCTGGAAAGCTTCCCAAGTGGAGCGTGAGAGGAGCAGAATGTTTGCACTTAAATACAGCAGCTCACGACTTGCTATGATAGCAGGAGTTTTTGTTCTCAAGAATATGATAGGCCTGACATTATCCCCGCACTACTCTCATGTTTGTATATATAGAAGGTGGAAGAAAACTTAAAAAAACAAAAAACAAAAAACAAAAAACAAAGAAAGCCATACATTATTGCTGAACATCTTTGTAAGATACAGTGAAACAAGGGTATTTTCTCTTTACCCATCCCTATTACGAAAGTACAAATGCATGGAAAAGGTTTACTAAGGGCTTTGGGGGAGGAGCATAAGCCATACAAATATCCTTGGGGATAAAAGACCACAACTGATCCAAAATAGAAAAATTAGAGCCAATCGAGTCATAGAACTACAAGACTCTATGAGCCCATCTCATTTGGGTGTTTGTTTCATAACAGAGAAACACACAAACATCGTATAATTTCAATCGCCTTCTTGCCCTGATGATAGAAAATATGCAATGCTTGTCATTAGTATCATAAATACTAAAGTGTGTGTGTGTGTGTGTGTGAGAGAGAGAGAGAGAGAGAGAGAGAATCTCCAAAGCTGTAAGTGCATAAGGGGTACCTAGCCAGGTGAAGTCAAGGAGGTATAAATTATTGTTGACAGGGAACGCGTTAGGGAGTACATTTGTCCTGAGCCTGGAGAGACAGTTGGGATTTGCTCACATGGAGATGAAAGTCACTTCAGGCCTGAGTGTAAGGAGGAAGCCCAGAATGTTTACAGGAAAGAGAAGGAATTCAGTTGGGCTGGAGCACAGGGCATGGAAGGAGGAGAGACTGGGGCTGGAAATTCAAGTTGTGATTACTATATCCAGTACCAAAGAGGTTTTGAGCTTTCAAAAGCCTCACAATGGCCTTGTCAGAGCATTCTTCCAGGACAGTGACTCTGCTGGTCCATTAGAATGATTAAAGAGGGAGGATAACTGGACAAACAAGGAGAATATCATGACTGGCCGTGGTGAGCAGTAAGAGGTTTGAATTTAATAGAAGCAGTGTGAGGGAGTCCCTCACCCTCTGTCATCTCACCACCGAAGTTGAGAGCAGCATTTGACTGAAATGGCTGCAAATTCAGGGAAGTTGGTCAGGATGAAACATACGTAACCTTTTTGACAGAGTCTCATTGGCAGACATTTTGACTGTTCACTTGACTTTCATGATGGGCCGGTGTATGTTACACGTGGTTAGATAAAGCTCCATGAGGGAGGTGTTTGGTGGGTTCTGCTCATGTCTGTGTTTCCATCCTGGTGAACAGCACTGAACGACTTGTAGAGTCAACATTTCTTTTGCATGACAAGGGGTTGCCATAGTTGAACTTTCATATTTGGAAACTGAAATCGATAAGTGGTTCTTGACAACGTCAAAACAATGACCCATGAGAAGTTATTCAAATGGTGTCTGCATCCTGTAGCCAATGAGGACTTAATTACCAACATGTGCCTTATTCTCACTGCTTGTTGCTGTGCATGATTTTATTATATGTTTAAGGAATTAGTAAGCCAAAATAGAATACGAAGAAAATGAGTACTCATGCCAAAAGCTCTGTGACTTAAACATTTTCTGGTCAATTCAATATTGTGATAATATCTAATTCCCCTCTCAGGTTTAATGTGTTATAAATATATAGAATTAATAGCAACACCGGCATAAATAACTACTGTGTATTAAGTATGGTAATGACAATGCTAATAATTACTGTTTATTAAGCATTTGAAAAGTGACAGGACATCCTCTGAGCACTTTATAAATATCATATCATTTAATCCTCAGAATAACCTTATGGCACATAAGTGGATATATTTTTATCTCAGAAATGATAAAATTAACATTTAAAGGGGATAATGAACTTTCTCAAAGAAATGGTCAATGCTGGAACCAGGATCCCGTCACAAAAACTATGGCAGAGCAGAATCTGTCATTGACTCAGCTTAGTTCACCAGAAAAGGGTGTAATGCATGTTGCCTGTTAGTTTTGAAGACTTGAAGCTGCTGTGATCTGGGGAACTGATCTCCCATCTTTGGCAGTACCGAAGTTCTGAGGCATGCGATGCATCCTGGGAGATTTCTAGATGTTACCAAACCTTGCTACCAAGATCTTGTTGCTCTTTCTCATACAGATGCCTAGATGACTATAAAGAAGGCTGGTGACTCTGGGGAACTCTGGAGATTGCAGAAGCAGATTAAGTGGCTGCATCTGCTCCCATATTCCTCTGTGAGCCATGGAACATGCACAGCTCCAGCCTCTTGGTTAACCCCCATCCCTCAATCCGACTTCTGAGATAATCTATTCCCTCTCTCAGGTGTCTGTTCTCTGGAATTTTCAGTTCTCTCCCCTTCCCGCTGGAGATAAACCTGAGCTGTGTATCTTATCTGCATATTTCACCTATGTTCTCATAGAAGCAGCAGTCTCGTCAGTATTTGGACATCCTAGAAAACATTGGTTAAATTCAATTCCCTTTGTTGAGGGTTAGGGAAAAATCTTTGGGTCAAGTAAAATTAGCACATGCTATATGCTTAATTTCTCCTAAAAAAATTATGCCTGAGCAAGATACCAACTATGAGAAATCCTCCAATAAAGAGACCTGTGAAATTTTGTGTAACCTTGAGTTTCCCAAAGTCATTTGACCATTGGAAGGCTTACTAATCTCCTCCCAAGGACACAACTTGGAAATCCTGGAGAACAGATGTCTAATGTACACCCGAGCTCCTGGGGACCATGAATCTACTGAAAACCACAGCAATAATGCCTTTATTATTTACTCATGGGTGGGTTGACAATTGTTAGGTGAAAGAAATTGATGAAATTTTATCTTTTTCTAGGACTAGTGGGAAAGGCACATTAAGACATATAAATAAATGATTTAGACATATGCTAAATTAAAGTTTTAGAAGAATAGCCAGAGGACATCAGAAAGGCAGCAAAAATTGTAGGTTAACAGTATCAGTTAAATTTTGGTGGATTCATACATTCTGTGAGGGGTCTTAGCTTCCTGGGACTAGCTTTCGATCTATCAGAGATAAGTGTTTCCACCTGCTAGATTTCCATTTATCAACATTTATCAAAGAATGGAGATAAAAGATCCAGTCCTCTGATCTCTCTTATGCCATATTTCCTCCTCTTGCCTCCTTCTTCACTTTTTGTTTATATAAGGTAAAGTTGTTTTAGGTTTTCCAATGACAAAAATAGCATATGTGCACTATATAATACAATAAAGTTTTTTTTTTAATTCTTCAATGTAAAAAAAATTATAAACTTATGCTTGGCAATAAATTCTTTTGATATTTTGGTGTATTTTTTACTAATGTTCTGCAATTTTCTTTAATTGAGCAGTAACTTGTTTCCAGGTGCATTTTATCTCATATGTTTAAATTACTGATGTAAATAGAAATTTTCTAAAGCTATTAAAATTTTTCATGAGACTTTTAACAACTATGTAATCTTCAATTTTATGTTTTGGCTATGGTATGCATAATTAATTTTCTATAGTTAAAGATATAGTTGTTGTTACTTTTTTCCATTATAAATAATGCTTTAATGAACATCTTTATGCCAAAAAGAGTTTTTTCATCTTAGAATTCTTTTTTTTTTTGGCCGAGATCCTAGACTTTATCAGACTATGAATAAAAAGGAGATTAAATCAAGCTGTGCTATGCATTTTAGCAAACTGTAGCAGATTTACTCATTAAAGGTTACATCAAGGTTGATAGACACATATAATGCAGTATTTTTTAAATAATCGAACTGTCTTTCCTAATAAACCTAGATTCAATGAGAAGAGTCAGAAAATAAACAAAATTTAGTTCAAGCTGCCAAACATAGCCCAATGCAAATATTTATCCTTTAGGCACATGATCAGTTATGTAAGTAAAATGTTCACAGTCTTAGATTTTCTTTCCTTTTTCATGCTCTCTCCAAATTGTGTTAAGGAGAATCAGGCTTATGTAACCTCTGGGTGGCCAAAGGCTGGGGAAAGTGAAGGTCAAGGTAAGCCCTGTGGATTTTCATTGGGCTCCTGAATGGCTGGTTGGTCTGGGCCACTGCTTAGCTTGGGCACCAGGGGACGTTTGCTCTGCTTAGCTTTTCAGAGACACATGCTGGTGTCTATAGACTCAATTCAATCTTTTCGCTTTGTTGCAAAAATCCCACATGCTCTGGCTTCTTTCCTTGGATCCCAGGCCTCTACTGGACCACTTGCAAACTTGGCCTTTTTTCATGCCAAGAACAGTCCCTGAAGGAATGGGAGCATTGCTCTAAGTTCAGCTTCCTACCTGTTTACTCTTACCACGTCCTGCCATTATTTCTGTATCAAGTAGGGGCTGGCTGCATATAAGGAGTCTACTAAAATTAAAAAAAAAAAAGTGTAGGCTTCTTCTGTAGTACTCCTATACAAATATGCCCCATACACAGGTCTTGAAATCAAAGTCCCATCCTTCCTCCCTCAACACAGTGAGGTTTAGAAGGGAAATAAGAACGAGTACTCTCATTTCCTAACTTTCTATTTTCCCTTCTTTTGCCCACAGTCCTCTGGCTCAGAACTGATGGGTTAAAGACTTTCATTTCCTCTGCCATGTCCTGTAATTCTTCCTCTCTGAGCATCCACTGAAATTCTAAGATCAAGTGTCAGGCTGCCCTTTGCTCAAGGTGGAGAGAATGGAACATCATTTATTTTCTCCTTTGACAAAGTCAGGATTTCAAGTACATCATTTCATTATGAAGACAAAATCCCCTTTTGGATGTCAAAGAAGGAACATGAACTCTCTGTTTCCTCTCATTACTGCTTGAACGATGCTAATTCTCTTTCACTACCAGGCTGACAGATAGTTTGAACCGATTAGGGAAAAAGTATAGTCCACAAAACTTCATGAAAGAAAAATCCCATTATAATTATAGTTTAAATATATTATCATCATTATAGTCAACCCCGCAAGTGCTCTCTAGGAATGCTCATGGCTCCCTGAGCTCCTGACTTATCTTGTCAATCCACGTCCAAGAAGTCCTTTGTCTCTTGTGCAGACCAGTGATGCTTCCTGTGGCTGAGTATTTGTTCAACACCAGTTTTCTTCCAGGAATACCCTGCCCTCCACCTATCTTCAGTGCTATTCCTACCCTTTCACTTAGTATTTCTTCCAAGAGTTCTTTCCAGAAGTCTCTATTGCACTGGCCATTCACTGTACTTGTTTAGCTGTGCTTGCTTGGTCCTATGATGCAATCTTTAATTGCATTTATTTTCAATGAATTGTTCTTCCCATAGAAACCCCTTGATATCAGAGGCCATCTCCTAGTCATCTGTGGATCTCAGGACCCTGGGCTCAATAAGTGCTCACTAAATATTTGTTAAATGAATGAATAAAACAAGCACAGATCGTGGTGGCAGAGGAATCCTAAATGGCGCATGTCTGTAGCCTCTCTCTGTGTTCTGAGCAGCCCCCAACTGATAACAATGACAGCAAAAGACAACAAAGACGACACAGGCTGCCAAATACCCACAGGCAAACAATCCCTCAGGCCAACCATGCTCATGGCTGGGGTGCATGAACTTGCCTGAACTGTTTCTGCCCATCTCTAATGGAAATCTAATGGAAATCATAAATTACTGAAACAGGTCCACAGGTGCTGAAATTTACTACTGTGTTGACTGCTGGCAAGGTCTGAAACTGAAGAACAATGCACAATGTGCTACAAAAATGAAATATTTATTACATTCATATTCTCCCTCAAGCTTTTTTTTTTAAGCTTTTTTTCTTGGTGGCAAAATAACAAAGCACCAGAAATTCAAGACAAACCAATTTGCACTGGCATTTTTAGAAATTTTGTTAAATAATTCTCTTTAATGGTTCAAAGCTTTTTAGTACAGACACAACTTCATGAATTCTAAATAAACCTTCAAGCCAAAGGGAAAAAGGTGGAAGAGCTCTATCTCGCAAATTAATCTGCACTTTACTCATCACCAGACACTGTACACAATTGTTTCAGCCGCACCAGTTCCTAACCTCTCCGAGCTAAATTAGTCACCAAGGAATTGAATATACTAGGTTATAGAGGGTCTTAAACATGTGAGGAGCCAGGGTCCAGAACTAGTTCATAAAGAAAGGAATATCATTTGGCTTGGAACAAGGTCACGGAGAGGGCTTTAAATAAAAACAGTGAAGGAAAAGAAGACATTGGAATCTGTGATTGGAGAGTCTAGGGTGGCAAAGGAGTTCGTAGAGGCACAGAAGCTTCATTTCAGGATGCCTCCCTTCCCTGCAGGACTCCAGGCATCAGCAACTCAATGAAGCCAGTGTTGCCTTCTTGGGCTGTAATTGGATTAACATGGTATTTCCGCAAATGTAGGAAGAAGACACTGCAGCTATAGAAAGGGATTAGAAATGGTGGTCCAATCAGACCTTAAACAAATGACAAAGCACTAGGGGAAAAAGCAATTCTCCTTTCAAAGATGTTCGCATCTTTCTGGCTGTATCCAGAAGGAAGGCTCTGCTTGATGCTCATCTTTTAAACACTTGATCATTTGTTTTCCTTTTTCACATCTGGAGACCTCAGGCTCAGAGCTTTGGCCTGCCAAAAAATATATAGCTCAAATTAAGAAACTTCTCTTTGATTTCACCACACTATTTTTTTATGGTTATCTACTTTCTAGTTAAGATAATAGTAACTACTTTCCAATGGATTAGTCACACAACATTTTATCTATAACATTTATAAATTTTAGAAAGTGGCTCAATGTCACACACTCAAACTGTTGAGCAAAAAAATAATGTAGGTGGTACTTGATATGACAAAATCATGATTGAACATTGGGGAAAACTGGTTTAGTGGATACATCTGTGTCCACTCCCAAGTAAAAGACAGCAAGCTGAATGAGAAAGAGCCAGGTAAAAGCCTCCAACCTACGAACTGGGAAACACAGCTGGTCAGGTTCTAATTTCCTGAACTGGGCCAGGATTGGAGACATAATCAGATCCAAGACTTACACCTTAGACCCAAATGCTCAGTTGAAGGTCACTCAGTTAGCCCTACTGTGAACTGGACCTCAGTGAAATTTTTCACAAGCAACAGATGGAAACCACATGGAAAGAGAAAGAATAATAAAATTGGGTGTTGGGATGTTGACGGCCCTTTTTACCCCATTAGTTCATCTACACCCCTTTGTTAGAATTTTCATAAATATTTTCATATATAATACTGTACTGCTATAACTACTAAGTATTATTATTGTTACTATTATTATTAATTTCATTTGCTCTGTCTTCAACACTGCTGCATATATATTGGTGAGACAAAGCAATAACATTGAGGAAAAATGACTAGGTAATAGGATTTTTTGATAAAACATAAAGGGTAGATAAGTATGATTCTATCTAATTAAACACTAGTGAGAACTTCAAAAAGTTGCATTCAGGACATAAGCCCACTTAAAGTATTTAAATGATACATTTTAAAGCAATTCAATGCCTTAAACAATGCCTAAAAGAGAGTGGGTAGGAAATAAAGGTAATATTACCCATCTTCCAGAAGGCTCTTCTAACCTAGAAAGTCAACATATCTCTCACACCTTGATGGACCTGCAATTCACAGAGGAAGCCCTGGTAGAAGGTTGGATATTTGCTCATTTGAAACTAATATTTGAGTGAAAACTGAAAAGTACAGAATGGAATGTTATATTTTGTCCACATGGTATCCCACAACTGAACACTCTGTGTAAAGTCTTTTCCAAAAAGCGGTGGTCACTAGGAAAAATGACATTGATCTCTGAAAAAAAAAAAAATCAGGATTAAAATGAAAACGCCAACACTTTAAAAATAACACATTGTTTACACACCAGTTATTTAATGCTAGAAGAAGAAAGATCTTTAGGGAAAAATAGACCATTTGAAATAAATACAATACATCTTAAATACACGCATCGACTCTTGTAAAGATAATCTTTCATGGGAGTGTGAACTCTCCTTTGTTCAGAAGACCATCTAAACAACTTGTAGCAACAATGAGCAGAAGAAACTTCTGATAATATTTTCATGCCATTTCAGCTTGTCCATGGCACTGACTTGTGGGTGTCAGTGAAAGAAACTCAAGAAAACTAGAACAGCTTTCCCAATTACAAGGACAAGATTGGGGTCATACACTAGAACAATCATCAAGCCAATCCCAGGGCCTTCTGCTATGTTATCTTAATGACAACTGACTGATGCCACGTCTTCTCTACCAACACCATGGAGGGACCTGCAAGCCTTTATATTACGTGCGTTCTCCTCAACAATGCCTCTACCACATTCTTTCTAGTGCCTTCCCACACTGACGCTGGGCTTGGCTCTGTGTCTTGTGCTGATGAGACAGTAGCAAACTTGAGAGGTTTCAGAGATACTCTGCATCTTTACTTCTTCCCTTGGTCTTCTGCAGATGCTCAGACTACCCTGGTCACAGGTTGTGAGAGGCAAGTGGACAAGATCGGAATCATTGCAGCTGAGGTCCAAGTAGCCTAGCCAATCCCAACTGACTCTAGCTTCCCGTGGACACGCAAGTGAGCCAAACTGAGGTGGGGTGAGCCCAACTCAGATTAGTAGAAACACAGCTGACTCGCAGGCTTTTGAGAAGTAATAGGTGGTTGTTTTTTCTTTAAAGATTTATTTATTTGGGAGAGAGAGAGAGGGAGCGAGCAGAGGGGGTGGGCAGAGGGAGATAGAGCACAGAATTGAGCACAGAGCCCAAGGCGGGGCTCGATCCCAGGACCCCAAGATCATGACCTGTGCAGAAACCAAGAGTTGAACACTTAACCCACTGAA